>NC_057803.1:285604572-285608794 GCF_018294505.1 Triticum aestivum | reverse complement strand
TCCTCCCCAAGCCGCGCCCCACCCCGCGCCCCTCACCCGCGCCGCCACCCCACACCCGCCGCCGCCGCCCTAGCACGCCGCCGTCGCCACCGTTCGCCTCGCCTCGCCGGAGGTAGCCCCGCGCCTCTCTTTTTCTTCCCCGCGGTTCGGTTCTTTTAAAAGAAACCGTTCCGGTTTTCTTTTCCGGTTTTTCTCTCCGATTCTTCGTTTCAGTTTCTTTTCCGAAACCCTAGATCGGTTTTCCGTTTTCTTTTTCGGTTTCTTTTCGGAAACCCTAGATCGGATTCGTTTTCTTTTCCAATTTAGATGCCTTTTGACCGTTCGCCGGACCGTTCGTCCTAACGAACGTGATCACCGGATTCTTCTAGGTTAACGAATGACCGTTCGTTTAACCGTTCTTCTTTTTCTTCTCGTCAGATTTATTCTGCGTCTTTACCGCGATTGTGATCTCAGATCCGATCTTCGTTCTAGTTTATCTTCTCGCCCGTTTATCGGAATCAGGTGATTCAAGCGCCTGGAGTTTCGTCTCGAAACCGCCGTTCCGTCTAATCAACTTGAACAAGTTTTTGCTATGATAAAATTTGACCTAGTTTCAACTTTCTAGAACCGAGTTGTTTTCTTCCGCCGTTTGTTTTCCGTCGTTTGTTCGGTTCGTTCTTTCTTTGCAACCGGAGTTCTTAAGTTGAACTTTCTGATTCGTTCTCTCGTTCGAGTTTTACTTGTGCATTAGATGAGTACTTATTGTGTGGTTACTATTGTTTGCTTACGATAGATTGACCGGAGTGTGACGAGTAGATCTATCAAGAGATTTTGAGTGTGAATCATCTTCATCAACATTGCAGGCAAGTTCACACTTGGATCATACCTTTTCTACAACCCAGTTTTATTGCATTAGATCAATCCTCACACATTGCATGATTAGGATCTAATTAAATTGTGGGATGGGAAGTAGATGAGGTAGTACCTATTACCTGTATTACTATGAAACCTTTGGGAGTTACTTCTACGTTGCTTATTATGCCATGCTATGCTAGTAGACGTGGATAGGGTGAGTGATATCCATGACAGATGTGAGATTGATGATTTTTAATGGTTTATCTAAGGTGGCAACTTAAACACACATCTGGGTGGATTAAGGCACCTGATGTCTATCAGGACTTGCCTGTTTTTTTTTGGACTGCCACCCAGGCTCAAAGGGATCATAAGATCTTTCAAACTAGAAACTTACGTGTGCAGCCACAAGCCATTATGGGCTCTTGCATAGTTGACTAAGTCGTGCGAACTCTTACGGGTAGACTAGCAGATGTAGGGGAAGTAGGTGTACCAGTCTACCCACATGTAAGGTGCTAGCGCTTCTGAAAGACTGTGTCTTGGTCATCCGTCTTCTCAAACACCATGTAGTGCGAGAAACCAAACGGAGGCGATCGAGTCTTGTGGGGAAAAGTGCGCAAACCTCTGTAGAGTGTACAAACTAATCATGATTAGCCGTGTCCCCAGTTATGGACAACTTGAGTATCTAGTACTTGAATATCCTGTGAATCTCAACATGTTACTTCTAATTAATGTTGTTGGGTTTTAATTATTTTTAATTGGGATTGAGAATGCTGTCAACCATTCTCAATGTTTCACAACCACCATGATAGTTAAATAAATTTATTCCTTTGTAGTAGGGAAAAATTGGCTTTACGCAAAAACCTTATAACCATAGAGCTTTTCCACCAGCCAAATATGCATGTAGTGATAGCCATTGTTCATCATTCTCTATGGTGTGAATTTTGCCAGTACATTCAATGTACTGACCCATTTCGGGCTGCAACGTCTCATGTTGCAGGATTATCTTACAATGAGTAAGTGATACGTTAGGGTTACGATTTCTACACTCAACTTTGCCGTTGGTGTTGATGGGAATCCACAACCTTGTTGCTTCCGCTATATTGGATTGAGGTAATAGTATTTACGTTACTTTATACATGTGATTTACATCTGTTATAAATCCTTCGAGTATTGTGTGTGTCAGCATACCGATCCAGGGATGACACATAAGCACAGAGACTTGATCCATTCGGGTCGGGTCGCTACAAACCCGCATGCAAACCGAGAAACCTACTCCGGCCACACGTCCGTTCATGAGCGGGCCGGAATTAAACGCAACACCGACCGAGCTCCTCCTGTCCGCCCTCGGTTTAAACAAGGCAAGACGCCGGCCAAGCTCCTACCGTCCGTCCTCTATTTATACGAGGCCAGACAGACAGCGGGCAAGAATCGCACCCCTCCATCGCTCCCCTATCTCCTCCTTCACCATTTCCTCCACTCTTTCGATGGCTTCTGAGGAGCCGTTCTCTGGCATATTACCCGGCTTGGTGGCCCACTGAGCCCTCCGGATACGGGCGAGGCCGCTTGGTGCTTCACCAACCTCGCTTGGCCAGACGGAGCCAGTTGCCGCCCCAAGCAGGCGCGTGGTTCAGCAACTCGCTGCTCCAGTTCATCTCGATGAGGAGTGGCGAGTTGCTCCACGCCAGCACGATGGCGAGCACACCGGTATGGGCATCATCGCTGCCGCGTTGTACCGCACCACCAGTGTCTGCGGTGCCGCGCCTCCCGTGTCTGTGGGCGCGCCTCCCGTGCCTGCGGCAGCGCCATGCAGGCAGAGACAGAAGACGGGTGCGTGGAGAGCGATAAGTTGGTGGCCAGCTTCTCCATGTCCGCCGCCATCATCGAGGAGAAGTAGAACAGGAGAGGCTGCCGCCACTTGGGTCCCATGAAGGCCACCGCCGAGGCGACAACTGCGCATTCAGGTGGTTTCTTTGCTTCTTCGTCTCTTCCGAGGACCTTCGTCGACCCCGCAAAGTGTCTACTGGACATGAGGAAGACAAAGGGATCCGCGGGAGGCCATTTAGATTATGTACTCCCTCTCTAGGTGGCAGGAAATTTTTGTTCTAAGAATGGATAAATTGTATGTATCTATAACTAAAGTAAGTCCAGATACATCAATTTCTAGGACAATTATTTCCGGATGGAGGGAGTACTAATTATACCAAGAAAGCCGGATTGGCACCGCTTAGTTCATGTAAATGTAATGAAATTCATCATGTTTATACGAAGATCCGGCTTTTTTATACGAAATCATTCATGCTTATAAGAAATCAGTCCATGTTTGCACGAATTTCATCTGGTTGGTTAGAGTTGTGAAAATGTATGCCGCTAGCGTTTGATGTCGTCCTCCGCGGAAGGAAGCGGGAGGAAATTTGCCGGCTGTCGTTGGAGATGCTCTTATGCTGGAAATAATAGAGTGACATCCAATCCATTTGAGTTAATTGCATGTATGATTGTCCCTCTATAAAAAGTTAATTGCATGTACAGTGTACACGTGACTTGCGGGGTGGCTACGACTTCGTACAGAAAGTTAAAAAGAAACAAGCCCATCCTTAATCTTGTATTCTAAGTACTCTATGGGTTCCACTGTCAGTACAGTAGCGAAAGAAGTATATATTAAATAAGTAATATATAATATAAAAATCTAAAGTTAAAGACAGAATTTGAACTCATGTCATCGCGTTGCGAGCATCCGGCACCAACCAGTCCAGCACATTTTTGTTGTAGACCATGCTGGAGATATATCTCCATGTCTACTCTTATACTCCATCCGTTCCTAAATATTTGTCTTTTTCAGATTTCAAATGGACTACCACATACGGATGTGTATGTAGACATATTTTAGAGTATAGATTCACTCATTTTTCTCCATATGTAGTCACTTGTTGAAATCTCTAAAAAGACAAATATTTAGGAACGAAGGGAGTAGAAAATAGAGTTGGTGATGATGGTGTGCGTGCCATCCTGCAATATAGGCCGTCGACTTTATATCTAATAGATAGGAAGAAAACTATCGCAACTTTGCAAAAATATACCCACACCCCTCTCCACGTTCGCAAATACGGCCTTCCCTCGTTCATCATTTTCTCTCACAAGATAAACTACTCATACAAATGCATCTTGATGTTCCATGCAACGCGCGAGCATCTAGCTAGTTTCTTTTAAAATAGTTACAGCGATAATTGGCTTGAAGTGGTATATTTTATGTCTGCCCCGATTTCAGATTCACTAGTAGTAACAAAGAAAAGGTTGCCTTGTTAATTAACAGAAAACAGGGTGAAAACTATCACATGAGGCCGGTAAAAACGAGGCACACTAGGTTCAGCGTCATCGTCACTAAAGTTGTGCG
>NC_057803.1:285599954-285604159 GCF_018294505.1 Triticum aestivum | reverse complement strand
CACCCTACTCCTTCGGTGTCGGGTAGTGTGTGTGCGTGTGTGTGTGTTTGGGAGAGAAGCCAGTCGATAGATTTATTATCAAGATCGAGGTGTCACCCTACTCCTTCGGTGTTGGGAAGTGTGTGTGTGTGTGTGTGGTTGTGTGGGTGTGGGTGTGTGTGTCGTGGGGGGGGGGGGCAGTGACACTTACATATCCCTACTCTTATAAAAAACAGAGTTGGTGATGATGGTGTTCCTGCCATCCTGCAATATAGGCCATCCAATTTATACCCGACGGATAGGAAGGAAACTATGGCAATTTTGCAAAAAGATACCCACACCACTCTCCGCATTTGCAAATAAGGCATTCCCTCGTTCATCCTTTTCTCCCACAAGATAAACTACTCATACAAATGCATCTTGATGTTCGGTGCAACACATGTGCATCTTGCTAGTAGGGAGAAGGAGTTTGTGTGACACATATCTGGCTATATTAAGGGATAGGTAGATAGCATTTGTGCGAGGCATACTTAAAGCATCATGAAGATAAACAAAATTGTGTGCATGCAAGTGCCGGAAAAATGAAGCGAGAAACAATGTGTGTGTACGCGCATGCGTGTGTGTGTGTGTGAGAGAGAGAGAGATAGGGGGAGAGAGAGAACGAAATCTCAAAACAAAAGGTGCTCTGCTGGAATCCCATTGTATGTATTCATATGGTTCTGGAACTCGAGTTATCCTTAGGCATATGTGTGAGAGACATTACTATACTTTGAGACATTAGTGGTTGTGGGTGGGCAGAATTAAAGGGGTGGGCATGTTCGACAGAGAGAGCGTGTGTGTTTCTGTGTGAGAGACTTGTAGGACGGGGTAGAAAGACGAATTCTAACCTTGACGGAGGGAGAGAAATACACGAAGTGCGCGTGTGTCATTCCGATGCCCACAGGGAAATGAGATATGTATGCGTGTGAGAGAGATTGCACAATTCATTCACGTATCACTATCTAGCGATCGTGGACGTGCATAGCTTGAACATAAATCAATATCTACTTCGTATCATGGCCAAAGGTACAATATCGATTCAACGCTATAAAGATTGGACACTCACATATCACATTTTTTCTATTTAAATAAACCTTTTCAGTTGTGCATGCCAAAGTTATAGTGATGTTTCTTCAAACAACCAATGTAGCTATCATGTACATGCACCATTGTTACTCTTGCATTCAAAATCATTAGTATTGGATAATTTAAGGTTCTATTATGAAGTAATATATGTAATATTCATATATGAATTCAACGGGTACGCAATTTATGAAATGGAAGCTATGTAATCATATGAGGTAACACTTTCAAGTAGCGGACTACAATATCCATTTCTTTTTGTGCGTCTCTACACTAACACGTCAATGCATTATGTTTAAAGTAAATAACCAATTGCACTAAATTATATATTTACACGAGGAATACATAGGCTGAGCGTTTGATCCCTTTTTTGTGAACGCGCCACTACACCCGTACGATTGGTCGCGCCCGTGTGAACGTCCAAGTTATCGGCGCATCATCCTGAGTTATTGTCTTTTTTCTGGGGTGGACTTCACACCAGTTATTAACTGCTGACGCGTGCTCCGTGTACACAGTCTCGCATGACCTTCCCGCTAGCACGGTCCAAAATTAGTTGAAACTGGATATGAACGATCCCGCGGGCGGCAAAATCTCCCGCCTCCTTCTAAAATTTCTGCCACCTTAGTCTTTAGCATGCGAAATTCCCCTTTTGTCCTTGGTGCATGGAAACCAACAGTTACAATACCGCCCTCATCTACATAATAGGTCGGGGCTGCTTTGGTAACTTCCGGTTCCCCCCACTACACGGCACCCCCATTTCCTCTCCCCCTCCCGCAAAAACGACTAACTCCACAGCACCACAGCATCTCACATCACGCCGTCCGTACTTCATCGGCCTTTCTCCCCTCACCTCTTGAAACCCTAGACTGCTCATCCACTGGCATACCAGAGCCCATTCACTGCCAGCGGCGTCCACCTCACCGATTCTGCTTCTGCGGCCACATCTAACCCTCACACCTCCTGTAGAAACAAGTAGACTGCTCATCCACCACTGTACCACAGCTCATTCAGTGTCAGCCTTGTCCACGGCACCCGATCTGCTTCGCCGGTACTCTCGTCAACCGTAGTGCATCTGCAGCGGCTCATTCGTACTCCCCACCGGAGACGCTTCGTCCACCCCCCGGAGCCGCCCCACCGACGCCCCCGTCGACGACCTCTGATCCTCTTCGCCGACACCTTCCTCAACCCTACCGGAGCCGCTTCGCTGACACCATCGTCAACCCCACCGTAGTAGCTTCGCCTATACCATTTTCAACCCTACTGGGGCTGCTTTGCCAACTCACAAGTCCACGGTCTCAGATCCGCTTCCTCGCACCCTCATCCAACCTACTGGAGCAACTTCTGACGCCCCATCCACGGCCGCAGATCTGCATCGTTGACACCATCCTTAACCCAACCACCAGAGCAGCTTCACCTACGCCCTCGTCCATGGCCACAGATCCTCTTCGCCCACACCGTAGTCCACCCTACCGGAGCCGCTCCACAAACAGCCTACTCCATGGTTATAGATCTCCTTACCGGACCCCGACAGCCAGCGCAGCGTCATCACCCTTGATGTTTCTAACCTGATTCCCACCGTCTGGCAAGATGCCAAGCACCCGCCATGGCCTAGGTACTTGTCACCTTTAAACCCGTCCAACATCACCTGCCCGATGTACTTCAAATATACTAACAGGTCGCTGTTACCTGTTATGCAGCTGGCAAAAACTACAAGGATGATGTTTCTTCTGGATCGAACAGCTTGGCCAACCAAGCTCCTGGACCAAGGCATTGCTATGATCTTGTAAACGTGTCTTTCTCTCTCTCTTGTATTGTTCTGTGCCTCCCAGCATGCTCTGCTAGGATTTTCGACCAGTAATCCCTTTGTGCAGACAATGATTTCTACTACTAGCTGCAAAATTAGATATGTAGATGTCATACATGATACTACCTCGTACCTCTATTCCTAAATATAAGTCTTTCTAGAGATTCCACTATAGGATACATACGGAGCAAAATGAGTGAATCTACACTCGAAAATGCATCTACATACATTTGTATGTGGTCCATACTGGAATCTCTACATAGACATATATTTAGGAACAGAGGCAGTACATTACACAAAATCGTAGGTGGCATGTAGGAATTCCAGTACACTACATTAGGCTCCCTTAGAGTGTCTGCTAGTCCAGCACACAGAGTCATGGTTAGTTTATGCTACGCACACAATCATTAATTGGTGGTTTAAATATGCGCAAGGGATATGCAATGTATTATCATGTAGAGATGTCTGAAATTAGCCCTATCAACTTGCAGATAGGGTTACACAATGAAAAAGTACAAGATGTATGTGGCAATTTCATGGAACATCGCAAAAAAAGGAGAGCCAGCGGTGAGCCTATACAGTGTGCTATGGTACATCACTCCTCCATTGCAATCATCGTGACATGTTATTTGTATGTCAGTTCTATTGGCCAAGTTTCTTAGGGATAGTTATTACGAGTTATCCTAAGAAAATAAGCACCTGTGAATATAAGCTCCATGTAATAAGCCAACCTGTTCATTTCATTGCGTTTTCAGCTTATCTTTGGTATGACCAGTGAAAAGTCTATATTGCATATTATTTTTTCATTTTTCTGCCCATATGAAAATTAATTTGACTTGCAAACATCACAAATTGAACCCAGTGCAGTAATTAATATGATAGGAAAACAGACCTTCAATATTTGCCTAAAATGCAAATACAAAGACACCATCTACTTGGCGCAATCTACTTTGGTCAATTTTTTCCATAGAGATCCCATTGCCTAATTTAAACGAAAAACACATGACCCACATTTAAATGAAGAACAATTATTTATTGAAATTTGATGGTCCAAGTGGCTGGTTATTATCATATAGTAGCATCACGTTAAAGCATCATATAGCAGCAGTAGCAGCTCATAGCAACTCATCATACAGCAGCAGCAGTGTGCAATTCATCATATACCAGTAGCAGCTCATAGCAATTCATCATATAGTAGCAGCATGAGCAGCTCATAGCAATTCATCATATAGGAGCAGCAGCTCATAGCAATTCATCATATAGCAGTAGTAGGTGCAGCTCATAGCAATTCATCATATAG
>NC_057803.1:285528123-285599730 GCF_018294505.1 Triticum aestivum | reverse complement strand
CATATAGCATCAGCAGGAGCGGCTCATAGCAATTCATCATACAGCAGCAGCAGGAGTAGCTTATAGCAACTCATCATATAGCAGCAGCAGTAGCTCATAGCAATTCATCATATAGCAGCAGCAGCTCATAGCAATTCATCATATAGCAGCAACAGCTCATAGCAATTCATCATATAGCAGCAGCAGCAGCTCATAGCAATGCATCATATAGCAGCAGTAGAAGCAGCTCATAGCAATTCATCGTATAGTGGATCAGAATGAAAACTTGCAAAAAATCAGAGGAGATTCTCACCTTGTTGGATGAGCTCATCCTTCAACAGCACCTCAAGGCCACGGCCTGGGAGGTGGGGAGAGCGAATAAGGTGCCTTCTGCCGCAGTGTGGCATCAGCCATAGTTGTGCAGCGCCTACTGGACTAGTGCGTTGGACGAACCATAGTGGAGCAGCTGCTGGAGACCATGAGAATGAGGGGCGGCACCAGAGGGAGGAGCAGCCAGGGAGATTTGCCCCTACCCGCCGGCCATGTAGCCTAGCTGGACAGTGCATCATCAAGGACCAGGCCAGATGGGACCAGTGGCAATGGCTTGCTGGAGGAACCCTAGTGCTGCAGGCAGGGTATCGAGGTAGAGGGAAAGGGGAGAGGAGATGTGTAAGTGCATCTAGTGCCACCCCTAGTTGGTTTTGGAGTATTGACGACAAACCTAGTTGAGGGACTAATGTGTTTGTGAGAATTGCAGGATAACACAGGTAGAAGTCCCTCATTGATTCGGTTTTACTACCAGAGATGACCCCTAAAAATGTATGAAGACATTGAAGCCAAAGGTGGTATATGAAGATATTCACATTGAAGACTATGACAAAAGAAGACACGTTATGAAGCCTATGGAGCTCGAAGACTTAGATCTTTCGTAGTTCCTTTTCTTTTGTGTTGAGTCATAGGAACCACCGTACTGTTAAGTGGGGTCCAGGAGAACCAGTCAGAATGACTGAAGTGATGCCTAAACCAAAAACCTATGTCTTCGAGTGAAGACAATGAGAGTGAATCTTGTCCAGAGCCGGACAAGTCAGCTTTGCTTGTAGCCCAAGTAAAGTTGCCATGAGAGTTTAAAATCTGACCGTTGAGACACGTGTCAGTTCCTTAGTGACCCGGGGTCATTTCGGACAAATCAGGTCGGGTTGCCAAGTGGCTATAAATAGCCCACCCCCTACAATCATAAACGGTTGGCTGCTCAGATTTCAGTGCACAGCTTTTGTCATTTGAGAGCAACCCACCTCGAAGCCTTTGAGAGAAAATTCCTAGCGAGGAGAAAAGCCCTAACCACCCAGAGCCAGAGAACATTGGGCATCACTTAAGTCTTCTTATCTGTGTGATCTGAAGACTTATTACACTTGAGGACTGTGAATCCTCCAGACGGTTAGGCGTCGCGTTCAGAGCATCCAAGAGACATTGTGGATTGCCAGTGAACGAAGTCTGTGAAGGTTTGGGAGTCTACCTTGAAGACTTACCAGAGTGATTGGGCGAGGACTACGTGACCTTAGCTCAAGGAGAACACGGTGAGGACTTGGTGTCCTGAGCTGCGTGTTCAGGACTGGGTGTCCGGGACTGTGTGTCCTAAGGTTTAAATATCTAGCCGCTCCAACCAGACGTATAGTTGTCACAGCAACTGGAACTGGTCCAACACATCATTGTCTTCAATGAGTCACCGGTTTCATCTTCACTTCCTTTTTCTTACTGTTACTCATTGTGAATCCATTGCATGCTTGCTCTATCTTTTGTCTTCACAACGTGAATGTATGATCTGTTTGGCTTCATAACTTCTTCCTACCTGATCCTTATTACACTGCAGCTGTTTGTCTTTGTGCTTTCACTCTATTGAATACTTGACCATGGCTTGCCTAGTGTAATCTAACTTCCACTGCATAGTAATAGGCAAAATCTTCGCTGTTTGTCTTCATAACTCCCACGTTTTGAAGACTTTCATAAAAATGGCCTATTCACCCCCCCTCTAGTCGATATAACGCACTTTCAATTGGTATCAGAGCGAGGTGCTCCCTTGTTCTGTGTGATTCGGTTTAACCACCTGGAGTTTTAGCTATGTCGACTGCAGGGATAATCAAAGTCTCCGCTGCGTGCCCCGTCTTCGATGGAACTGAATATCCCTACTGGAAGAATAAGATGCGCATGCATCTTGAAGCCATTGACGTCGACCTATGGTATGTCATCGAGAACGGCGTTTCCAAGGCTGGAGAAGGTGTCACTGCTGCTGATGTCAAGAAGTTCACTCAACTGGACTCTACTGCCAAAACTATCATCTGTGGTCATCTGACGAAAGGACAGTATGGCCGTGTGAGTGCCTTGAAGACATCCAAGCTGGTCTGGGACTGGCTCTCCAAGGGCAATGAAGGCATCTCAACCCAGAGAGATCAGAGAATCAGTGTTCTTCGCAACCTCTTCAACCGCTTCAAGCGAAATGACAATGAGAATGTCCAGCACACATTTGACCGGCTCACTGACATCACAAATGAACTTCAAGCCCTCGGCACCACTGAGATCACCAAACATGAAATCGTCAAGACGCTGCTGAGATCACTTGATAGTTCGTTTGACATCCTAGCCCTGATGATTCAAGAACGTCCTGATTTCAAGACACTCGATCCGTCTGACATACTTGAGAGGCTCAACACACATGAGTTCCAGCTTTCTGAGAAAAGAGATATCTACGGTCCAAACTATGGGCGAACTCGTGCCTTGAAGGCAAAAGTTGTTTCCTCATCTGAAGAAGAATCTGACAGCAGTTCTGATGATCCTGAAGACATTGGAAGGGAACTTGCAATGCTAGTGAAGAAGTTCCAAAAATTCACCAAGAAGAAAGGCTTCAGAAAATCTTCACGATCAAGCTCAAGGAATGATGAAGCTTCTGCTCATGACTACAAGAAGAAAACATGTCACAAGTGCAAGAAAACTGGACACTTCATCTCTGAGTGTCCACAGTGGGACAATGAGAACAGAAGGAGGAAGAAGAGCAAGGAATATGATTCTGACGACAAGAAGAAGAAGAAATACTCAAAGTCTTCTTCCAAGTCTTCCTCAAAGTCTTCATCACATAAGAAGAGCTCATCTGGCAAGGCACGTGCGTTTGTTGGCAAGGAAATGGATTCAGAGGAGGAGTCCGCTTCTGAGGAGGCAGAGGTGGAATCTGAGGAGGAGTCTGATTCTGGCATTGCGAGTCTGGCTACAGCATACGTCACCAAGTCCATTTTCAACACTGAAGACAATGACTTCATCACCGACACTGATGCAAATGACAAGAACGACTCCACTCCTACCTACTGCTTCATGGCACGCGGTGCCAAGGTAAACACATGCACTACTCGCTATCAAACATCTAGTGACGATGACTCTGACTGTGATTCAAAACCCAGCTACAAAACACTTGCTAAAATTGCAACTGAATAACAGAAAGCTATGGAACATATTCAAAAACTGTTAGACAGAAGCGATGATCTGTTGGGTGCTGAAATGACTCGATCTGAATCCTTAATTGAAGACATAAAAAATCTTCACGTTAAGTATCAGGAACTTGAAGATCGTCTTGATACTCTCTCAACAACTCATGAAAAGCTTTCCTATGATTATCTTCAAAGGAAGCAAGAACTTGAGAAATTGAGAGCGGCTCATGAAGATATTCAAAAGGAAAACGAATCACTTCGCGCCGAACAGATCAGTTCCGCTCAGGAAGGATTTGAACCACCATGTCTTAAATGCATTGAGTGTGATAATGCTACTTCTGTTGCTGAATGTTCCACTGCTACTGCTGTTGCAATATCTTCAACTGTTGATGTGGTAACTAACCCCTCTGCTGAGGATACCACTGCTATTGCTGATGAGAATGCTAGGTTGAAGACATTGCTTGAAACAGGGATGTACAAAAGTGTTAAAGGACATCAAACATTATGTGATGTCCTCAAGAAGCAGATTCTAAACCGAAACCCTAGGAAAGAGGGTGTTGGGTTCGTAAGGAAAATAAATGCAGATGGCTCTTACTGGAAACCTGAGCAGTACCCCAAAACCACATGGGTTGCTGCAAAGGAACCTTCAGCAGATCCATCCAATTTATCTGGCTTCACATGTGCTAACCCCGTTATTATTGATGAATCCTTTGATGCAAACTATAAACTGTTTAAGAATCAGAATGGTGAAGTGTTTGCCAGGTACATTGGTACTAACTGTAGGAATGGACCGCCTATGAAGAAGATCTGGGTTCCGAAAAAGTGTCTGGAAAATCTTCCTGTGAATGTCTTCATGACACCTCACTTGAAGAAGACAAACCACAGACCAAAGGCTTCATACGGTCCAAAGGCTTCATACAAACAGAGGACTCACCTGAGTCACACTAACACAAATGTTTTGCAGGGAAACCATACTCAGGCATATGAATATGAGAGCGGTTCATCGAACCGTCATGTTCATATGACCAAAAATTATTCTGCTTATTCCTATGAGTATTATTGTCCATCTGCAAGACTGTTTGCTAAGGCTTCAAAGCCAAAATTCTTAGATGCTGCACTTAGACTTATTGCTTCTAAGCCACCCTTGAAGATGTGGGTGGTTAAGAAAGCTTAACTCTCTTTTGCAGGGAAAGGTCTCCAGCAGAAAAACAAAATCTTCTGACGCTATTGCTGGGGACCTTAAAAATCTTGTAGGGCGCAAGATAAAATGCCTGAATGGCATCATTATGTACTTCGTTCCTGAATCGCATGCTACTCTCCCTATTAGTCCTAATCTAGATCTAAGTTTTCATAACCCACTGGTTCGTCAAATGTTTTTGCTTCACAATTCTCTTCGTGAAGCCTATCCCCCTAACTGCACTGTAGGGTACGACACCAGCGTCTTCAAAGTCTTCAGAATGGATTATTGACAGTGGGTGTACAAATCACATGACTGGCAAAAGAAGCCTTCTTATGGACTCAACCTTACGTCCATCCAACAATAGCCACATCACATTTGCTGACACTGGTAAAAGTAAGGTATTGGGTCTAGGTAGAGTTGCAATCTCAAAGGATCAACACATGGATAAAGTCATGCTTGTTGAATCCCTTGGCTTCAACTTAATGTCTGTCTCAATGCTTTGCGATTTGAACATGATCGTAATGTTTGGAAAATATCGTTGCCTAGTACTAATGGAATCTAACAAGTCTCTAGTGTTTGAAGGGTATCGAAAAGATGATCTGTACGTGGTAGATTTATCAGCAGGGCCACAACTTGCAGTATGTCTTCTTGCAAAAGCTTCAGAATGCTGGCTTTGGCATCGGAGGCTTGGGCATGCTGGCATGAGGAACCTCCACACCCTTGCAAAGAAGAAGCATGTCATAGGCATCGAGGGCGTCAAGTTCAAGAAAGATCACTTATGCGGTGCCTGTGAAGCAGGGAAGATGACAAGGGCAAAACATCCTTCGAAGACAATCATGACTACTACTCAACCCTTCGAACTGCTCCACATGGATCTTTTCGGCCCCACTCACTACTCAACTTTTACTACTACTGCTTGCCTCTATGGATTCGTCATTGTTGATGATTACTCTAGATATACTTGGGTGCACATAATCCTTTACAAGACTGAAGTGCAGGATGTCTTCATACGCTTCGCCAATCGTGCTATGAACAATTTTGGCGCCAAGATAAAACACATCAGAAGTGACAATGGCACTGAATTCAAGAACACTGGCCTTGATACATATCTTGATACCTTGGGCATCACACATGAATTCTCAGCTCCGTACACGCCACAGCCGAATGGCGTCGTCGAACGCAAGAACAGAACACTCATTGAGATGGCCAGAACAATGCTAGATGAATACAAGACTCCAAGAAAATTCTGGACTGAAGCCCTTGACACTGCATGCCATACAATCAATCGTGTTTATCTTCACAAGCTTCTGAACAAGACATCTTATGAACTCCTAACTGGCAAGAAGTCAAATGTCAGTTACTTCAGAGTATTTGGCGCAAGGTGCTGGATCAAGGACCCACACCACACCTCAAAGTTTGCACCAAAAGCACATGAGGGCTTTATGCTTGGATATGGAAAGGATTCGCACTCCTACAGATTCTTCAATCTCTTTCATTACAAAGTGGTTGAAACAGTGGATGTGCGGTTCGATGAGACAAATGGATCACAAAGAGAGCAACTGCCAAATGTGCTAGATGAGATTCCAGCTAGTGAATCAATCAAGCTAATGGGAACTGGAGAGATTATACCTTCTGAAGCTCATCCTGAAGAAGAACTTATCATCTCAGCACCTGATCAACATGAAGACAATGCTCAGCCTGAAGACATTCCTCCCAACAACAACACAGATCAGCAAGAGCAAAGTCTTCGCCCTGTACATCCTCGTGTTGCCAATGAAGTGCAGATTGACAGAATAATTGACAGCATCAATGCACCTGGTCCACTCACTCGTTCAAGGGCAACTCAGCTAGCAAATTTCTGTGGGCACTTCTCATTCGTCTCAATATCAGAACCCAAGAAAGTTGAAGAAGCCTTCATGGAACCTGAATGGATTCAAGCTATGCAAGAAGAGCTTCAACAGTTTGAGCTGAATAATGTATGGGAACTGGTTAAGCGTCCTGATCCACGGAAGCACAACATAATAGGCACCAAATGGATATACCGCAACAAACAAGATGAGCATGGTCAAGTTGTCAGAAACAAAGCTCGTCTCGTTGCTCAAGGATATACTCAAGTGGAAGGCATTGACTTCGATGAAACATTTGCTCCCGTGGCTAGGCTTGAAGCCATACGCATTCTGCTGGCCTATGCAAATCATCATAACATACTTCTATATCAAATGGATGTGAAAAGTGCCTTTCTCAATGGCAAGATTGAAGAAGAAGTGTATGTTGCACAACTGCCTGGCTTTGAAAATCCAAAACATCCTGACATGGTATACAAGCTCAACAAGGCACTGTATGGCCTCAAACAAGCCCCTAGGGCCTGGTATGACACACTCAAATACTTCCTGAAGAGCAAAGGCTTCATACCTGGTTCCCTGGATCCCACTCTTTTCACGAAGACATATGATGGTGAACTGTTTGTGTGCCAAATATATGTGGATGACATTATCTTCGGCTGCACCAATCAAAAGTACAGTGAAGAGTTTGGATATATGATGCAAGAGCAATATCAGATGTCCATGATGGGGGAGCTGAAGTTCTTCCTTGGTCTTCAAATACAACAACAACGCAATGGCATCTTCATATCTCAAGAGAAGTATCTCAAAGATTGCCTGAAGAAGTTCAGTATGCAAGACTGCAAAGGCTTCACAACACCAATGCCAGCCAAACATCATCTAGGTCCTGACGACAATGGTAAAGAGTTCGATCAAAAGGTATACCGCTCCATGATTAGTTCTTTGCTTTATTTATGTGCATCTAGGCTAGATATTATGCTTAGTGTTTGCATGTGTGCTTGATTTCAAGCGGCACCAAAGGAGTCGCATCACTTAGCTGTGAAGCGAATTCTTCGATATTTGGCTCACACCCCAACTCTAGGATTATGGTATCCAAAGGGCTCAGAGTTTGATTTGGTTGGATTTTCGGATGCTGATTATGCTGGTGACAAAGTTGATCGCAAGTCTACATCAGGCACATGTCACTTTCTGGTATGATCACTTGTATGTTGGTCTTCAAAGAAGCAGAACTGTGTATCTCTCTCCACTGCTGAATCTGAATACATTCCTGCTGGATCTTGCTGCGCTCAGCCTCTGTGGATGAAGCAAACACTCAAGAATTATGGCATTCATCTGAAGCAAGTACCACTTTACTGCGACAACAAAAGTGCCATCAAGATTGCCAACAACCCAGTTCAGCACTCGAAGACAAAGCACATTGAAATTCGTCATCATTTTCTCAGAGATCATGTTGTGAAGGAAGACATTGATATCATACACGTCAACACTGAAGAACAATTGGCAGATATCTTCACCAAGCCCTTGGATGAGAAGAGATTTTGCAAGTTACGGTGTGAGCTAAATATCCTGGAATCCTCAAATGTCCTGTGATCGGGAACACATCCTAACACTTATGCATATGATGACTTAGATGTGCAAGGCACAAAGTAAAGTATATCTTCAATCAATGAAGACATACATTCTAAGTGTGAATACATTAATGTGGAATTTGACTTCGGAGTGCCACGATAATTGTGCACCGTGTATGGGTCTAATACTTCCTATACGGTGGGTAACGCCACCATCAAACGTTCTATTTTGAAGTGTTTCACTCATGGCGTTACCTTGCAATATCTTCACATTTGGTTTGGCTTCGAACTCAACATGTCTTCATGATTATCTTCACTACGTTGATTATATAGATGTATACATACTAGTGTTCTGTCCTCTACAGCATTCACTTATAGCTATGTCTTCTTGGTTGAATCTTTTGAACTAAGTGAATGTGATCGGACCCTAATCTCTCTATGCTTTCTATCTCAAATTCTATCTCTCCAAGTCATATGCATTCTATTGAAACTGTCGAATGTCTTCACTGCGTCCTTGTCAGCAGAAGATATAGAGACAACCATAAAGTCCATTTTCAATGCTCATTCCTCCACATAAAATCCGGAGAAACAGGAACGACCGCCCGACAATCCAGGCGTGCGTGGGACGTGGAACAAACTCCAAACTTCCGCAAACAGGCCACGCGTTCCTCAGATGCGAATCGCCAGGGGCAGCTGTGTAATAGCACAGTGCCGCCCCTGTGCCTATAAATTCACACTTACCGCGGTTAGTATCTCCTTCTTCCACCCTCACACGAACCCTAGCACCATCGCTAGCTCTCGACGATGCCGACGACGAAGCGCTTCGCTGCCGCAACCTCTCCGACACCGTCCTCACGCCGACCGCTGACATCATTCTCTCCGCCGTCGCCGTAGGTGTCTTCCGTCGCCAAGTTAGAGCACGGAGGACTGAACTGCTCGGCATCATCTCCCACTTCCGTCTAGCAGTTCCAAGTGTGGTAAATAAAACTTCTTTTTGCAGCCCCTTTTGATCTCATGGTTCTGTCACTTTCTACCATAAGAAGTTTATCTTCACACAAGTTAGATCTCTCAATCTGCATCTCATAACATGCCTAGTATATTCACTTGTGCTTCATGAAGTAGTTAGATTCCTCACTTGTACTGATCTGTGGGTTCGTACAAATCTGGAACCAACTTCTTATCTATGAGTGAATGTCTTCGCATGATGAGGTCAATGTCTTCTAAACTGATTAATCTTCAAAACCTTCTGAGAATGCATATGACCTCTTCCCCTTCCCTCGCACCTTAATGCTGTCACAGGTACATGTCCGTGGGAGAATCCTTCGGTTCTCATAGTCTGCATTCATTTGCAGAATTCCTACAGCATCACATAAATTCTCCTAAAGCCAGTTCCTGTTGGTCCAGCAAAAGAAAGCCTTTGAAGCCTTTGAAAGTTTTGAAGCCTTTCAAGTTAAAGTTTATGGCTTCAGAAGCAGCAGCAAGGAAGGGGGCAGAGAGCGACGTGAAGGAACTTCCAAAGATCTGCCTGAAGACCTGGCAGAAATGTATAAAACAGATCCTGAAGAGAATTATGGGCAGCGCAAGACCCGAATCCAATGGATTCGACGCTATTGGGCTGAACAATGGTTCAAATACCGCTTCACAACCCAAGAGTATGCTGAGAAAAGTGCCATCAAAAGACCGTGGGGAGACATCTTATACAAAAACCATGTACCCAGGTCCAGAGATGAAGCTATTTCCCAAAGCTTCTATCCATGTATGGTTCGTGGGCCACAGCCTGATGATGCACATCCGTCGTCACTACTCTGGTGTCGTGACGACAATCTATTCAAGCGCAACTTCCAGTTTGCCCAACAATCAGTGAAGCAGAACAAGAAGAAGTTGGGGTTAGACTTCAACCCTGGTCCCTCAGCACCAAGGGCAGATGGCACACGCTACGCAGAACCCAATGTCATCGGTATGTATGCCAATCTTGAGGGCCTCATCACCCACATCTTAGTCCAAGGGACCGCCGTGAATGACCCTCCAGCTGACTCTGAGTCTGATGAAGCTCCTTCTGTACCGAAGCCAAAGCAGTCGAAGAAGCCAAAAGCTTCAAAGCTAGCCCCTTCATCAAAAATCTCAAGGGCGAAGCCATTGGCAACTGCACCTCCTGAAGACAGTGTGCAGTCTGAAGACGTATCCCGCGTCTCCAAGCCCCAGAAGGCCAAGGTGCCTCAGCCACACACCGGCAAAGAGCTCACAGCTGCTGCCATTCTGCACAGCGAAGCCATTGATCTGTCAAGTGATGAAGATCTTGGAGATGACGCTCTAGAGCAGCTCATCAAGAGCAAAGAAGAAGCTAAAATCTTCAACAATTTGCCTCTCTTTGATGTCGCCATCATCCACAACTTCATCGACGAATGGTTTGCCACACCAAACATCAGCTTCGAAGATCTGCAGCTGCCTGTTGGCCTCAGCGTCGCCTTCCAAGGCGCAATTGCTTTAGAACTTGCCATTGCCCAGCGCATTGTTGAACTGAAGCAGAAAATTGATCATGAAAAGGCTCAGTTCAAGAAGAATATGGCCAAGCTCAGTGTGCAAGAAGTGAAGAGCTTCAAGACCATGTTGCATGAGCTCAAGGAAAATTTTCTGAAGAAGCATGCAGAAGCTCAGGGCTCACGTGAGCGGATGAAGTCTCTGGCTGAAAGATGTGTACAAGCCTACAATGAGGCTGAGAAGCGCAAGGCACTTGGGCATCCTGGCATCGACCCCAAGATGGCCGCGAAGAAGAAGAAGAAGCCTGCTATGGCTGAACCAGAGGCACCTAGGCAAGAAGCAGTTCCAATTGTCTTCCCAACTGCAACGACTGGCTCGAAGCCAAAGAGCCGGTCAACAGCTTCAGAGCTCAAGAAGACAAGAACTGCTGAGGCTGAAGCCAGGAAGAGGAAAAGCTCTGAAGCCTCTCCTACTGCCCCCAGCAAGAAGAAGCGAAAGATCAAGAAATCTCGGGCTGCTCCCACAGAGCCCTTGATAGTTGAACCTATCTCTATGGTTCACCCCAACGCAGAACAACAACTGACAGTTCATGAGCCTGCTTCCACAAAGCCTCCTGAAGCTGAAGACATACTAGCAGCCGACCCCATTGCTGCTGAAGACATTGGTCACCAGGACAATGTAAAAGATGATGCATCCCTTCCTCAGTATGAACAAAGCGAGCTCATCAGCATTGGTCATCCTCTGATGCCAATTGCACAAGATGCGTCATGGGCGGATCGCCCTCAAGAGGAAGAAGACAATGAGGCCCAGCCCACTCCAACCCCACAAGCGTCGTCTGCATTCCGCAGGCTTCGCAAAGGTCCAAGGCCTCAAGTCTATGTTGAAGACATTCCGGCTGCATCAGCCGCAGAAGACGCACCACAAGAGCCTACTCCTATGCTCCACCAAGAAGCAGTTCTCCCGGAGAACGTGCTTGTGACTGACCCTCCAGCTAGTCAAGCGGAGGCTGAAAATGTTGAGGCTGCCACAACCAACACTGAAGCCAATGTGGAGCCCTCCCCACCAAAAGCTTCAGTAGACAGCAAAGCTACTGATCCAGACACTTCTGTTCCTGAGTCTGCTGCAGGTCCTCAATTTGATTACCATGTTGAGCACAGGCCTCATGTCCAGAAGCCAGTCCCAAGGCTGCCAAGGTTCCCAGGTCCTGCATCAGCACCTGGCTCCTTTGACATCAATAGCTTCAAGGCAGACAATATGTTGTTCAACAGCTCCAAGAACCCCTATTCAAGGGAAAGGATTTCATCAGATAGGTTCTGGAGCTATCCTCAGCGCAGCTACTATTCAAGCATCCTATACAACCAAGGTTGCATCTTCCCGCACAAGCGCCTTGATGTTGAAGCCATTGCTGGTCTGCCCTGCTTAGAGGAAGCGCTGGATTGCTTCAAGCAAGTGGGTCTGCTGCAGTTTATAACTGATGAAGAGCACTGGAATGAAGAGCTTCTGTTGCAATTCTATGCCACCCTACACATCAAAGGATACAACAGAGATCCGAAGACTTGGGCCCTGGAGTGGATGACCGGCAATGTCCATCACGAAGCCAATGCATTCGATATCATTGAGCTCACCGGCCTGCCCACTCCTGGCGAACTCTTCGAGGAAGGGTGTCCACTACACGCTGAAGCTCTTGAGAGCATATTCCACAGGCCTGAACCAAATATGAGTCAGATGCTCTCCATGATGAAGCCATTGCCCCACGATGCTCCTTATCCAACAGAGTTCTTTGTTGAAGACTTTGAGTACCTGCCCAGAACCATCTATCACATTATCCGGCGGACTCTCTGGCCTATTAAAGGGCACTCTCCAAATGCCAAGATCGAGGGTGCAATGAAGACTCTGATATTCTGTATCCTTCATGGCAAATGCTTCAACGCACAGGATTTCTTCATACGCCAACTCACTGCATCAGGCTCAGATATGTTTGGTTTAAAGTTCTATGCTCCTTGGGTAATGAGACTGATCAAGCTTCACTCTACGATCTCATATCAGCCCTTAGCCCGCAACCATCGGATCTTCTTGCCAGATGTGGATACCTCTGCTGAAGCTATATATCCTGACCCTGCCAAGCAACCTTTGAGTCTTCAGAATGCAGAACACCAGAGCTTCACTCAAAACGATGAAGGTGTTGAAGCCATCTCCAGGGTGTATCCTTTGGCTGGCACTACACGTGCGCCACACCCTGCTTCAACTGAAGCCACTAATAGTGCAACTGCTTCCAGACCCAAGAAGCGCGCTCGTGTTCTCAATAACCGAGAGCTTCTTGTGGCCCTTCATCAAAAACAAGATAGGCATCACAACTGGCTAAAGCGTCAGATGAAAAGCCTCTTGGTGGATGTTAATCGTCTTCGAAATCTTGCCACCAAGAATGCTTTCGTCACTCATGAAACCTGTCGTCGTACATGGAAAGGGCTATCAATGATGTGTACTGAAGCTGAACTTGAAGAGGATGGCTTCACTGAGCGATTCAAGTTTGACACCACACCTCCTAGAAGGGCTGTGATGCGCAACACACCATCACTTGAAGACTCTGAGTTTTCTTCATCTGCTGCCACAGTCACTGCCAGAATCATTGATGAAGAAGACGATGCTACATCACCGCCACCTGCTTCAGCACCTCCAAGCTCTTCTGCACCGCCAAACACCTCCAACGACCCTGCTGCTCCTGGGAACGAGTAGACACTCTATGTCTTCAAACCTTTTTGGTCCTTGCTGACAAAAGGGGGAGAAGCATATGGGTTGATAGTCTTCAAGCGGGTCCATATGGGCGGGTGCTTTATGTTTTGCTATATTTTGCTTCGTGTTTACAACTCTCGTTTTTGCTTCATTTGGTTCTTTGAGTTGTAACACTAAAACCCGATGGTCGTCTGCTACTTGTTTGCCATCCTGTTTGCGAAGATAAATTCCGCATGTGCGACGATAAATTCCGCACTTATCTCATTCTGCAGACGTCCATTTTCCATTATGCATGTCATTATCTTCATATACTTTCACATGCATAGTGGATTGTCATCATAAGCTGAATTGGATCTCCACAAGTACAACCTGCCATGTGCATTTGCATTCCAAAAGCAAATTAACTTATATGCACATCTTCAGGAGGAGCCCTTGAAACTTATGAAGACAATTCCTTATCCTTTACAATTTCACAGACTATATTCCCCGTTGAAAACTTCAACTAGTTTGTCATCAATCACCAAAAAGGGGGAGATTGTAAGTGCATCTAGTGCCACCCCTAGTTGGTTTTGGAGTATTGAGGACAAACCTAGTTGAGGGACTAATGTGTTTGTGAGAATTGTAGGATAACACAGGTAGAAGTCCCTCATTGATTCGGTTTTACTACCAGAGATGACCCCTAAAAATGTATGAAGACATTGAAGCCAAAGGTGGTATACGAAGATATTCACATTGAAGACTATGACAAAAGAAGACACGTTATGAAGCCTATGGAGCTCAAAGACTTAGATCTTTCGTAGTTCCTTTTCTTTTGTGTTGAGTCATAGGAACCACCGTACTGTTAAGTGGGGTCCAGGAGAACCAGTCAGAATGACTGAAGTGATGCCTAAACCAAAAACCTATGTCTTCGAGTGAAGACAATGAGAGCGAATCTTGTCCAGAGCCGGACAAGTCAGCTTTGCTTGTAGCCCAAGTAAAGTTGCCATGAGAGTTTGAAATCTGACCGTTGAGACACGTGTCAGTTCCTTAGTGACCCGGGGTCATTTCGGACAAATCAGGTCGGGTTGCCAAGTGGCTATAAATAGCCCACCCCCTACAACCATAAACGGTTGGCTGCTCAGATTTCAGTGCACGGCTTTTGTCGTTTGAGAGAAACCCACCTCGAAGCCTTTGAGAGAAAATTCCTAGCAAGGAGAAAAGCCCTAACCACCCAGAGCCAGAGAACATTGGGCATCACTTAAGTCTTCTTGTCTGTGTGATCTGAAGACTTATTACACTTGAGGACTGTGAATCCTCCAGATGATTAGGCGTCGCGTTCAGAGCATCCAAGAGACATTGTGGATTTCCAGTGAACGAAGTCTGTGAAGGTTTGGGAGTCTACCTTGAAGACTTAACAGAGTGATTGGGCGAGGACTATGTGACCTTAGCTCAAGGAGAACACCGTGAGGACTTGGTGTCCTGAGCTGCGTGTTCAGGACTGGGTGTCCGGGACTGTGTGTCCTAAGGTTTAAATACCTAGCCGCTCCAACCAGACGTACAGTTGTCACAGCAACTGGAACTGGTCCAACACATTATTGTCTTCAACGAGTCACCGGTTTCATCTTCACTTCCTTTTTCTTACTGTTACTCATTGTGAAGCCATTGCATGCTTGCTCTATCTTTTGTCTTCACAACGTGAATGTATGATCTGTTTGGCTTCATAACTTCTTCCTACCTGATCCTTATTACACTGCAGCTATTTGTCTTTGTGCTTTCACTCTATTGAATACTTGACCATGGCTTGCCTAGTGTAATCTAACTTCCGCTGCATAGTAATAGGCAAAATCTTCGCTGTTTGTCTTCATAACTCCCACGTTTTGAAGACTTTCATAAAAATCGCCTATTCACCCCCCCTCTAGTCGATATAACGCACTTTCAAGATGCAAGCGGGCAGGGCAATGAATGCTTGTGTGTTTGTTTTTACTTGAGGGTGAGGTGTGACGCGAGCGTCACCAGTTGCATTTTGAGTGTAATATAGGCAGACAACAGAGTCATTTCACTATTCCCCTTCCCTTCAATTTTTATTGAGGTTCTACCTGAAACACCCCCTCCAAAGCGAAATTAGTTATGCCCAAGTCCATAACTCAAAAATGACTTCTTTACATCTTTTATGGCTTATTTTGACAATAAGCCTTGAAAAGGCAGAATAGAACTGGCCCTTAACCTGTAATTCAATTGTGCGTGGAATGATGAATCACTCCTGCCTTCTATAGTGTACATTTAGGCATCATCATACATGGCATAACCTAATACATGTGCATTCCATTGTAGAATCTGGAATATGCAATGTTTATGTTAGTTCATACATTGCACATGATGTTTAAAAGCCCCTTAAATCTGGTCAGTCAAGTGATGGTCTTTAAGCCTCCTTCTTTGCTTATTTTCTTGACATGTAAGATTTGCTCACACATCTGTTCAATTGCTTGTTTGCATCAGCCAGCCATACTAGGACTGTTTGCTTTGATTACTTGTTGTTCTTGGCCTAACACTCTAATAGAGCTTGTCAACAGTTTAAACACTAAGGGCTGCCGTAGTGGGGCCTTTTCTAACTCATAGGTGACATAAAGGTTTGGCTGTACACTAAAGTAGGCTCTCCAAGAGTACCTGGAGATCTAGTTCAAAGGTATGCCTAGTTTTTACATAGTTCAGACATAGTAAATTCTCATTTCATTGTGTGCAAGTGCAAGAGATGCGGCATGTTTCATTATGTGGTGTTGTTTTGTTATAATCTCATCCTTTTGTGTTCACAGACTGGAAAGTATGCATATTTATCTTCCAAGAAGACGAGTAACTAGTTTGTGTCACCTTGCAGAGGGGGTGCAATGAAGATAAGATTGAGGATTTCCAAGTACAAGAGGTTAGCAAGGAGTCTTGCAAGAGAAGTAGGAGCTGCGCTGAGCCTCTTCAACCTGTTAAGGTAAGACACTATATCCAACTCAACAGTTCAATTCCTTGTTTGTTTCAGGCATAGTTAATTTGCTCTTTTCAATTGCTTTATTTGTCCTCGGTTAATGAGATGCCCAAAGAATTATGCTTGATGTTGGGTACTTGTATAACTATTAGTTGACATAATTAAAGGCCTTACCATTTAATTACTCTGCCAAAGTGTGTCTGAAGCTTTGAAGTCTATTAACCAACTATTATTGATTGAGGCTCACAATCTAGTTTATACTAGGCTAATGATTGCATAGTTTTGCTTGATGTAGTACGTTTGTATGAAATCCTCTGTTGTTCATTATGCTCCCTAAGACTTTAATTGAGCTACAGAATGGCCAACTGCTTGCTTACTTGTACACAACGTGCTGTCTAAATTTGTAACTTGTCTGTGTTTTGGATTGGGCCCCAACATCATGCTCCTCTAGTGAGCTAAGAGAGATTTCTGTATGCAGGCTGCACAAACTACTTTTTTTATAATTTCTAAAATGTCACCTGCTTATGCTTCATGACGTGTACCATTATTGTTAGTCCTGTTTTGCCATGTACAAAATAGTTTGTCTTGCTCGCTTCACTGTTGTAACTATATTTTGCTCTAGTCATGTGTACTTACAGAAACATTTCAGGATGAAGTGATATCAACACAAAGATCTGCGAGCAGTGCGGCATGGCCATTACCAAATGATTATGGATTGGAATTGGAATGTGCTGATGTTCTCGAGCATCAACTAGAGGTGGCAAGACAATGTGTACATGATTCTAAACATACAATCAACAAGTTGAGACTGGACATGCAGGTATTAGATGCAGGAATCAAAAAAATGAAAAAAAGACACTAAGGTAATGATGAAGGAATTGGAGATTTTGCAGACTGAAATTTGTGCTATCTAAATCTGGCCAATCCTATTTTGTGAAGAAATTATAGTTCAAATGGTAAGTTGATGTGCGTCCATGATGTATGAGTTGTATTTGCCTAGTGTATGTAATTTGTTGTTTGTTTATGCTTTATTATCACTGGTGCCAAACCATAATGCCCAATGGGTACAATCGGCTGTAATTTCTTTATTGTATAGTGTACGTTTCTATGCCTTAGTCTCTTTATTGTATAGTGTATGTTTTTTAGAGGTGATAGTATAAAGTAGGATAATTCTTTGAATATGCTATGTTGTTCAAATGGGGGCCAACTCGCCCAAACGTTGTAGTGACCATGGCCGTCCACAGGCCATACGATCCATGGGCCATCTGTGGGACGGACGATCCATGGCCTTCTATGGGCTGTCGGATCCGTGGGCCTTCTATGGGCCGTTGGATCCGTGGGCCTTCTATGGGCTGTCGGATCCATGGGCCTTCTATGGGCCGTCGGGTCAATGGGCCTTCTACGTCCCGTAGGATCCATGGGCCTTCTACGGGCCGTCTCATCTATGGGCCTTGTACGGGCCGTATAAGGGGTCATAAATGGGCTAGAGTGGAAATCATATGTTTTATGGGCTGACCATAACGGGCCTTTAATAGGCCGTATTTGATGATGTTATGAACATGGCCCAACAGATTAACGGGCCACAAACGGGCCGACTGTATCCACGGGCTGAATTTGGCCCACAAGCAGAAAAGGCCAGTAACTGGTCGAAAGTAACCGAATGCTGGAAATGAGCCCAAGAATAAATGGGCCCTCAGAAGGTCGAAAGGTAACACGGGCTGGAAATGACCCAATGGAATAATGGGCCGCTAATGGGTATAAAGCGATACACTGTTCATTACGGGCCGGTTTCACCACGGGCCATTAATGGGCCAAGAGTTACAAAGGGACTCATATGGGCCGAAATACATCATGGGCCATACATGGGTCGGAAGTTAAAATGGGCTGGAATTATATTGGACGACCCAGATGACGCTACTGGGCCTAATTCGGATAGGCCGTAAACGGGCCCTGGGTTAGCGGGCTGTAAATGGGCTATATGCGAACAGGTTGTTAACAGGCTTGCCATGGGCCGGCCCGCCACCTTTTGACCAAGTCAAACGGGCCGGCCATTTCATACGAATGGGCCTCTATTGGGTCGTGCCACGTGTCAACGTATCATAGGCGCTTTGGGTCCAATGAGTGGACGACATCTGTCCCAACGGTGAGCCGACACGTGTTTCCTCTAGCCAATGATGATTTTACACGTGGAAAATCCCCATTGGTCAGGGCTGTTAACGGGTTATCGGATCCAAAACCGGACCCAATAGCTTAACGGCATTCCATTACGGTGGATGCCACGTGTCGGTCACCCTTGACGAAAGCACTTCTGTGACACGCGATTTATTGTCATGGAAGTGGACACTTCCGTGATGATAATTTTGGTAATGTCATGGAACACTTCTACCACAGCACAGGTATGACTATCTTGATTCTGTCATAAAATTGTCATGGATGTACATGCATGACAGAAAACGTGACCTACTATGACAAACACGCATCATCATGGAAGTGTATTTTTTTGTAGTGTGGAGTCTAGGAAAGAGCATGGCCGCCCACATCACCATTCGATGCATAGGAGAGATGTACAAGAAGGATCTTAAGGACACCACCTACCAGATATGTCGACGTCGTGATGAGCAATGGGAGATGATCCGCACCAAGAAGGACAAATCCATTGCAGCCTACATACAGGAGTTGAACCAGCACATTTGACGCTACGAGAACCAGATGTGCGCCAACATGATAGACACGAAGAAGGTGAAGACCCAGAACATGGAGCTAGAAGAGGAACTCCAGTCTAAACGCGATGTATATGAAGAAGAAATTGTTGTACTACTGGAGAAGAATGAAGACCTGAAGAAGAAGCTAGGGATATTCATGGGGGATCCTAAACCTAGAGTGGACATTTGTTCAGAAGATTACATCATACTAGATGACACAGACTTCGACCCCGACAGCGATGATGATTATGAAGATGAAGCTGCAGCAGATATTATGGAGTCTTCCACTGATCAAAATTTCTAGTCGACCACCATATTACCATTAGAATTCTTCCATGTATATAGTAATAGTCTACGAGATTTTGTAACGGTAGCTTAGATCAATTGTATAAATCTTGTTTGAATTGAGTGGTGTGAAATGAATGTGTTTGTCTCAGGTGCATATGGGTAGTGAAATCTCTCTTTAGACCTCACTCTATTCTATTCTCACCCCTCTAAACCTATCAGATGCCTCCGAGACGTGACCTCGCATTCACATTTCCATCGGAGCTCACTCAGTTGATCCAACAACAGAATGCCTTGATGTAGTTGCTAGTCCAGAACTTAGCAACCAGCTCTAGTCGACAACTTAGCCCACTTTTTAAGGTTGAATCCATCGGTGTTCTCTAGTAGCACCGAGCCGATTGTGGTAGATGATTGGCTTTGCAAGATTGGAAGGGAGCTGACCACCACAGGTTGCACAGATGCTGAGAAGGTGCGCTTTGTCGCACATCAACTGGATGGACCCACAGCCTCATGGTGGGAGAACTACACAACCACTTTCCCCGTGGCCAATGTCACTTGGGATCAATTTCAGCAGGCCTTCCGCACTACACATGTCTCAGCTGGAGCTATGAGCATGAAGAAGCGTGAGTTCTGCAACTTACGCCAGGGAAATCTTACTGTGGCTCAGTACGTGGATGAGTTCAGCAAGTTAGCTCGCTACGCCCCAGATGATGTGGCCACAAATGTTGTGAAGCATGAGAAGTTTGTGGAGGGGTTGAATAACGAGTTGAGTATGCAGTTGATGGTAGCAACATTCACCAACTATCAGGAGTTGGTAGACAGGGCTATTATGATTGAAGGCAAGCAGCAGCAGATAGAGAACCACAAACGGAAGTATGGGCAGGGGAAGTACAACTCTGGAGCTCAGTAGAAGCCTCGTTTTACCCCGAACTCGGGAGGACATACCCATCATAACCATGGAGGCCATTCTCGCGATGGAGGAAGTTATGACCCAAAGAATGGAAATGGGAATGGAGGAAACAACAGTCAGAGCCATTCCAACCCAGCAACACCCGCGAAGAAGGATCTGAGCCATGTTACCTATTTCAAGTGCAGGAAGACTGGACACTACGCCAATGATTGTTCTGAGGTAAAGAATGGTAACGGAAATGGAAGCTCTGGAAAGAAGCCCAACCCGTTCACCAGAGGGCAGGTGAACCACGTCAACATGGAGGAAGTTGAAGAGTAGCACGATGCAATTATTGGTAAGTTTTTGATTAAGCCATTTACATCTATTATCCTTTTTGACACTGTTTCATCGCATTCACACATATCAAGGGGATTTGTGGATAAGTTCAAGTTGCCCACCATAGCCCTAAAGACACCTATGTTAGTAAGCTCACCTGGAGTGGAGTATATGGCTAGCAGAGGATGTTTACAGTTGCCATTGACTATAGGTAGGCAAGTTTTCCCCTTAGACCTAATAATTTTGGAGTCACAAGGATTGGATGTGATACTAGTCATGGACTGGCTATCGATGTACAGAGGAAATATCGATTATGCTAGTAAGTCAATTCTCCTCACCTCCCAGAGGGTAAAAGGATCAAGTATGTGTCTAGGCATGCACCAAGGAGGACTCAAGTGAATTCACTTTCGGGAGTGGTTCAGGAGGAAGTGCCAGTTGTGAAGGATTATCCCGACGTATTCCCGGAGGAACTGCCAGGCATGCCACCAAATCGAGATATAGAATTTTTAATAGAGCTGTTACCAGGCACCGGACCAATATCGAGGAGACCGTATCAGATGCCTGCAAATGATCTGGAGGAAATTAAGAAACTAATTAAGGAGTTATTGGAGAAAGGTTATATTCGACCAAGTTCGTCACCGTGGGGAGCCCCAGTGCTCCGAGTTGAGAAGAAGGATGGATCTTTGAGAATGGTTGTGGATTATCGTGCACTGAATGAGGTGACGATCAAGAACAAATACCCACTACCGATGATCAATGATTTGTTTGACCAGCTGCAGGGAGCTAAAGTATTCTCCAAGATCGATCTTCGATCAGGATACCACCAGCTGAAGATCCGTGAACAGGATATACCTAAGACAACTTTTACCACAAGGTACGGGCTATATGAGTACACTATCATGTCCTTTGGTTTGACTAACACCCCTGCCTACTTTATGAATATGATGAATAAGGTGTTCATGGAGTTCTTGGATAAGTTTGTTGTGGTGTTCATTGATGATATATTGGTATACTCGAAGAATGAAGAAGAACACAAAGAACATTTGCGCTTAGTTCTCGAGAAGCTCAGGGAACATCAGCTATATGCCAAGTTTACCAAATGTGAATTTTGGTCGAAGGAAGTTGGATTTCTCGGACATCTTATATCAGGAGAAGGTATAGCAGTAGACCCTTGCAAAGTTCAGTCTGTCACTGAGTGGTTGGCACCCACCTTAGTTGATGAGATACGCAGTTTTCTTGGACTCACAGGATATTACTGTAGATTCATTGAGAATTTTTCCAAGATTGCGAAGCCCATGATGGAGTTATTAAAGAAGGACACCAAGTTCAAATGGACCAAAGAATGTGAGGCCGGTTTTCAGGAGTTGAAGAAACGTTTAGTTACATCCCCAGTGCTAATTCTTCCGGATATATGCAACAAATACCAAGTATATTGTGACGCTTCTCGTCAGGGACTTGGGGGTGTACTTATGCAAGACGGAAGAGTTGTTTCATATGCCTCACGACAGCTTCGACCTCATGAGTTGAATTATGCCACGCATGACTTGGAGTTAGCAGTCGTGGTACATGCACTCAAAACCTGGAGACATTTTCTTATTGAAAACCATTGTGATGTATACACGGATCATAAGAGTTTGAAGTACATCTTCACAGAGAAGGAGCTAAACCTTAGGCAGAGGAGATGGTTGGAGCTCATAAAGGACTACGATATGAAGTTGCATTATCATCCAGGAAAGGCCAATGCTGTAGCATACGCTTTGGGCCGCAAGAGTTGTGTCAATACTCTTGTAACCGGAGGATTACCTCAAGAGTTAGTTGACGATCTCAGAGAAATTCATTTGGAGATAGTTCCCAGAGGTTTTTTTGTGGCATTGGAAGTTCAGTCCATGTTGTTGGGAAAGATTCGAGAAGCCCAGAAGACTGATAAGGAGATTGCGGAGATAAAGGAAAAGATGAGTAAAGGAAAAGCCAAAGGTTTTCGTGAGGATGAGCACGAAACTTTATGGTTTGAGGACCGTATTTATGTGCCCAATGACCCAAAAATCAGGAAGTTAATACTTCAGGAGGCTCATGACTCGCCATACTCGATTCACCCAGGAAAGACCAAGATGTATTTCGATTTGAATGAGCTTTTCTGGTGGACAGGTATGAAGAAGGATATTGCCAAGTATGTAGCTGTATGTGATGTATGTAAGAGAGTTAAGGCAGAGCATCAGAAGCCAGCGGGATTACTTCAGCCTATGTCGATACCCGAATGGAAGTGGGATAATCTTGGCATGGATTTCATCACTGAATTAACCAGGACACGATCAAGTTATGCCTCCATCTGGGTAGTAGTAGATCACTTGACCAAAGTGGCTCACTTTATCCCCGTGAAAACCACTTATATGAGTGTGAAGTTGGCCAAGATATATATGACCAGGATCGTATGTCTGCATGGAGTTCCGAGGACCATCGTATTAGATAGAGGAACACAGATTACCTCGAAGTTTTGGAATCAATTACACCGGACTTTGGGTACCGGGCTAGAGTTTAGAACATCCTTTCATCCGTAGACAGATGGACAAACCGAGAGAGTCAACCAGATTCTGGAGGACATGAGCTTGTGCACTAGATTATGGATCTAGTTGGGATGATAATTTGCCCTACGCAGAGTTCTCATATAACAACAGCTACCAAGCCAGTTTGAAGATGGCCCCTTTTGAAGCTTTGTATGGAAGGAGGTGCAGGACACCATTGATGTGGGATGAAGTTGGAGACCGTCAATTATTCGGACCAGATTTAATCAGAGAGTCTGAAGAGAAGGTTAAGTTTATTCGTGATAGACTGAAGGTAGCTCTATCCAGGTAGAAGAGTTATGCTCACACTAAACACAAGGAGGTAGCCTATGAAGTCGGAGACAGAGCATATCTCCGACTGTCACCACTTCGAGGAGTTAAACGATTTGGAGTCAAAGGAAAGTTACCCCCAAAATTTGTAGGACCGTACCGAGTTTTGTAATGTATGGGAGAAGTGGCCTACAAATTGGAGTTACCCGAAGGTATGTCAGGAGTTCAGGATGTGTTTCACGTTTCCCAGTTGCAAAAGTGCCATGCAGAGATGGCCGATATTTCTCTGAGAGATATAGTGCCCCTGGAAGCAATTTAGTTGGAGAGTGACCTAACCTACGAGGAGAAACCCGTCAAGATTCTCGAGCTTGCCAGCTGAGTTACATGCAGCAAGGTCATCAAGTTTTGCATAGTTCAGTGGAGCCACCATACCGAGGAAGAAGCCGCCTGGGAGCGAGAAGAAGACCTACGGAAAGACCACCCACACATATTTGCTAGCCAACCTGAATCTCGAGGGCAAGATTCATCTTAAGGGGGGTAGGTTTGTAACATCCCAATTTTCAATTTGGATGTTAATCATTAGGTCATCTTATGCATCCATATTTTGAGAATTCTGAATTTGCTTTATTTGGACACTTTGATCCAAGAGACCTTAACCAACTCAAGGACCATGTGACAGAGTTGGAGGTTTTCATAAAATCCTATTTTTGAATTTTAAAAAATTGTTAAATTAGATCAAGGTGATTTTTATTTGAAATTATTTTCCACTTATTTTCCAAATAAATAAAATAATGATAGAAGATAATATGACTTCTTCAGAACAAAGTAAATAATGGAAATTTAATTGTCAATGAAAATATATATTTATTTGAATTTTTATTTGAGGTTTTATTCGGTTAAATTAGGGAAAAATTGCTCTTTAGCCCCAAAAAATGTTCACGTGGTCCTAAATATTAGGAGAGGACCGTGAAAATTATTTTTGGAATTTTAGGATTTTTTTTATTTTATTTTGGATTTTTCTCTGCAGTGAAATTATTTAAAAAAAAAATCCTTTCGGAACGAACTGGGCCGAAGGCCCAGCCGGCTCGCTCGCCGCACCGCCTCCCGCGCCGTGTTCACGCCGGACTCCAGCCGGAGTCCGAGTCGGCCATGCCGCCCGCCGCCCCCTTGACCCCCTCTTTAAATAGCCACCCGCCGCCGCCCTCTCCTCCCAAGTCACCGTCGCTCCAAGCCGCACCACCCCGAGCCGCCCCGCTGCCGCATCACCGACGCCGCACGCCACTGCTGTCGCCGAGCCCGCGCTGCTCGCGTCGCTGCACGCCGCTGCCGACGCCGCCTCCCGCCGCGTAGCCCCGCTGCCTGATACGTCTCCAATGTATCTATAATTTTTGATTGTTCCATGCTATTATATTATCTGTTTTGGATGTTTAATGGGCTTTGTTATGCACTTTTATATTATTTTTGGGACTAACCTACTAACCAAAGGCCCAGTGCAAATTGTTGTTTTTTGCCTATTTCAGTGTTTCGCAGAAAATGAGTACCAAACGGAATGAAACCTTTGGGAGAGTTATTTTTGGAACAAACACAATCTAGGAGACTTGGAGTGGACGTCAAGGAAGCAACGAGGTGGCCACGAGGTAGGAGGGTGCGCCCGGGGGGTAAGCGCGCCCCCACCCTCGTGGGCCCGTCGTGGCTCCACTAGCCTACTTCTTTCGCCTATATATGCTCATATGCACCGAAAACATCATAGAGCACCACAAAACCCTATTTCCACCATCGCAACCTTCTGTACCCGTGAGATCCCATCTTGGGGCCTTTTCCGGCGCTCCACCGGAGGGGGAATCGATCACAGAGGGCTTCTACATCAACACCATAGCCTCTCCAATGATGTGTGAGTAGTTTACCACAGGCCTTCGGGTCCATAGTTATTAGCTAGATGGATTCTTCTCTCTCTTTTGATCTCAATACAAAGTTCTCCTCGATTCTCTTGGAGATCTATTTGATGTAATTCTATTTGCAGTGTGTTTGTCGAGATCTGATGAATTGTGGGTTTATGATCAAGATTATCTATGAACAATATTTGATTCTTCTCTGAATTCTTTTATGCGTGGTTTAATATCTTTGCAAGTCTCTTTGAAGTATCAGTTTGGTTTGGCCTACCAGATTGATCTTTCTTGCAATGGGAGAAGTGCTTAGCTTTGGGTTCAATCTTGCGATGTCCTTTCCCAGTGACAGCAGGGGCGGCAAGGCATGTATTGTATTGTTGCCATCGAGGATAAAAAGACGGGGTTTATACCATATTGCTTGAGTTCATCCCTCTACATCATCTCATCTTGCCTAATGCGTTACTCTATTCTTATGAACTTAATACTCTAGATGCATGTTGGATAACGGTCGATGTGTGGAGTAATAGTAGTAGATGCAGAATCGTTTCGGTCTACTTGTCGCAGACGTGATGCCTATATACATGATCATGCCTAGATATTCTCATAACTATGCGCTTTTCTATCAATTGCTCGACAGTAATTTGTTCACCCACCGGAGAATTTACTGTCTTGAGAGAGGCCACTGGTGAAACCTATGGCCCCGGGGTCTATCTTCCATCATATTATTTTCCTATCTACTTGCTATTTCTGCCGCCTTTTATTTTGCAATCTTTATTTTCCAATCTATACAACAAAAATACCAAAAATATTTATCGTATTATCTTTATTAGGTCTCACTTTTGCAAGTGGTCGTGAAGGGATTGACAACCCTTTTATCACGTTGGTTGCAAGGTTCTTATTAGTTTGTGCAGGTACGAGGGACTTGCGTGTAGTCTCCTACTGGATTGATACCTTGGTTCTCAAAAACTGAGGGAAACACTTACGCTACTTTGCTGCATCACCCTTTCCTCTTCAAGGGAAAACCAACGCATGCTCAAGAGGTAGCAAGAAGGATTTCTGGCGCCGTTTCCGGGGAGATCTACGCACAAGTCAAGACATACCAAGTACCCATCACAAACTCTTATCCCTCGCATTACATTATTTGCCATTTGCCTCTCATTTTCCTCTCCCCAACTTCACCGTTGCCGTCTTATTCGCCCTTATTTTCGTTCGCCTCTTTTTCTTGCTTCTTGTGTGCTTGTGTGTTTGATTGTTTGTCACGATGGCTAGAGACAATACTAAATTATGTGATTTTTCCAATACCAACAATAATGATTTTCTTAACACTCTGATTGCTCCTATTACCGATGCTGAATCTTGTGAAATTAATGCTGCTTTGCTGAATCTTGTCATGAAAGATCAATTCTCTGGCCTTCCTAGTGAACATGTCGCTACACATCTAAACAACTTTGTTGATTTGTGTGATATGCAAAAGAAGAAAGATGTGGATAATGATATTGTTAAATTGAAGCTATTTCCGTTTTCGCTTAGAGATCGTGCTAAAACTTGGTTTTCGTCTTTGCCTAAAAATAGTATTGGTTCATGGAATAAGTGCAAAGATGCTTTTATCTCTAAGTATTTTCCTCCCGCTAAGATCATCTCTCTTAGAAACGATACTATGAATTTTAAGCAACTTGATGATGAGCATGTTGCACAAGCTTGGGAGAGGATGAAATTAATGATACGTAATTGCCCTACTCATGGGTTAAATTTAAGGATGATCATACACCAATTTTTTGTTGGATTGAATTTTGCTTCTAGAAATCTTTTAGATTCAGCCGCGGAGGCACTTTTATGGAAATCACTTTAGGAGAAGCTACAAAACTCCTAGATAATATTATGGTTAATTATTCTCAATGGCACACAGAAAGATCTACTAGTAAAAAGGTTCATGCAATAGAAGAGATTAATGTTTTAAGTGGAAAGATGGATGAACTTATGAAATTGTTTGCTAATAGGAGTGTTTCTTATGATCCTAATGATATGCCTTTGTCTACTTTGATAGAGAATAATAATGAATCTATGGATGTGAATTTTGTTGGTTGGAACAATTTTGGAAATAACGCGTATAGAGAAAACTTTAATCCTAGGCCGTTTCCTAGTAATTCCTCTAATAATTATGGTAATTCCTACAACAACTCTTATGGAAATTTTAATAAAATGCCCTCTGATTTTGAGACTGGTGTTAAAGAATTTATGATTTCACAAAAGAATTTCAATGCTTTGCTTGAAGAAAAATTGCCTAAGATTGATGAGTTGGCTAGGAACGTGGATAGAATTTCTCTCGATGTTGATTCTTTGAAACTTAGATCTATTCCACCTAAGCATGATATCAATGGGTCTCTCAAATCTATGAAAATTTCCATTGATGAGTGCAAAGAAAGAACCGCTAGGATGCGTGCTAAAAAAGATTGCTTTATAAAAGCGTGTTCTTCTAGTTTTCACGATAATAAGGATGAAGATCTAAAAGTGATCGATGTGTCTCCTATTAAATCTTTGTTTTGCAATATGAATCTTGATAATGATGGGACTGGAGATGAGTCAACTTTAGTTTAAAGGCGTCCCAACGATTCGGAGTTTTTAGATCTTGATGCAAAAATTGGTAAAAGTGGGATTGAAGAGGTCAAAACTTTACATAGTAATGAACCCACTATTTTGAATTTCAAGGAATTTAATTATGATAATTGATCTTTGATAGATTGTATTTCCTATGTGCAATCTGTGCTAAATTCTCGTCCTGCTTACGATCAAAATAAAGCTTTTACCAAACATATTGTTTATACCTTAATGCAATCCTATGAACAAAAGCTTGAATTAGAAGTTTATATCCCTAGAAAACTTTATGATGAGTGGGAACCTACTATTAAAATTAAAATTAGAGATCATGAATGCTATGCTTATGTGATTTGGGTGCTAGTGTTTCCACGATTCCAAAAACTTTGTGTGATGTGTTAGGTTTCCGTGAATTTGATGATTGTTCTTTTAACTTACATCTTCAGGATTCCACCATCAAGAAACCTATGGGAAGGATTAATGATCTTATTGTTGCAAATAGGAATTATGTGCTTGTAGATTTCATTGTTCTTGATATAGATTGCAATCCTACTTGTCCTATTATTCTTGGTAGACCTTTCCTTAGAACGATTGGTGCCATTATTGATATGAAAGAAGGAAATATTAGATTCCAATTTACATTAAGGAAGGGCATGGATCACTTCCCTAGATAGAAAATTAAATTACCATATGAATCTATTATGAGAGCCACTTATGGATTGCATACCAAAGATGACAATACCTAGATCTATTCTTGTTTTTATGCCTAGCTGGGGGCGTTAAACGATAGCGCTTGTTGGGAGGCAACCCAATTTTATTTTTTGTTTTCTTGCTATTTGTTCCTGTTTAGTAATAAATAATTCATCTAGATTCTGTTTAGATGTGGTTTTATGTTTTTAATTAGTGTTTGTGCCAAGTAGAACCTTTGGGAAGACTTGGGGGGAGTCTTTGCGATCTTGCTGTAAAAAATAGAAACTTTAGCACTCACGAGATTAGCTGACATTTTTTATTGGAGAGTGAGATTAGGTTGATTCTTTTTGCATATGATTAATAGACAAATTCCTCATGTCCAGCAATTCATTTCAGAATTTTTGGGGTTACATAAGTATTCTAAACCTACAGATTACTACAGACTTTTCTATTTTTGACAGATTCTATTTTTCGTGTGTTGTTTGCTTATTTTGATGAATCTATGGCTAGTATCGGGGGGTATGAACCATAGAGAAGTTAGAATACAGTAGGTTTAACACCAATATAAATAAATAATTAGTTCATTACAGTACCTTGAAGTGGTGGTTTGTTTTCTTATACTAACGGAGCTCATGAGATTTTCTGTTGAGTTTGTGTTGTGAAGTTTTCAAGTTTCGGGTAAAGATTTGATGGATTTTGGAATAAGGAGTGGAAAGAGCCTAAGCTTGGGGATGCCCATGGCACCCCAAGGTAAAATTAAAGGACAACCAAAAGCCTAAGCTTGGGGATGCCTCGGAAGGCATCCCCTCTTTCGTCTTTGTCTATCGGTGACTTTACTTGAGGCTATATTTTTATTCACCACATGATATGTGTTTTGCTTGGAGCGTCTTGTATGATTTGAGTATTTGCTTATTAATTTACCACAATCATCCTTGCTGTACACACCTTTTGGAAATACACACATGAATCGGAATTTATTAGAATACTCTATGTGCTTCACTTATATCTTTTGAGCTAGATAATTTTGCTCTAGTGCTTCACATATATCTTTTTAAGAGCACGGTGCTGGTTTTATTTTATAGAAATTATTGATCTCTCATGCTTCACTTATATTATTTTGAGATTCTTATAGAACAGCATGTTAATTTGCTTTAACTATAAAATTAGTCCGAATGTGATGAACATCCAAGTTGGGTATAATAAAAACTATCATATAAAGTGCATCAAATGCTATGAGAACTTTGATTCTTTATGATTGTTTTGAGATATGAAGATGGTGATATTAGAGTCATGATAGTTGAGTAGTTGTGAATTTGAGAAATACTTGTTCTAAAGTTTGGGATTCCCGTAGCATGCTCGTATGGTGAACCGTTATGTGATGAAGTCGGATCATGATTTATTTATTGATTGTGTTCCTTATGAGTGGCGGTCGGGGACGAGCGATGGTATTTTCCTACCAATCTATCCCCCTAGGAGCATGTGCGTAGTACTTCGTTTCGATAACTAATATATTTTTGCAATAAGTATGTGAGTTCTTTATGACTAATGTTGAGTCCACGGATTATACACACTCTCACCCTTACACCATTGCTAGCCTCTCTAATACCGCGCACCGTTCGCCGGTATCATACACCCACCATATACCTTCCTCAAAACAGCCACCATACCTACCTATTATGGAATTTCCATAGCCATTCCGAGATATATTAACATGCAACTTACCACTATTATGTTTGTTATGACATGTTAAATCATTGTCATATTGCTTTGCATGATCATGTAGTTGACATCGTATTTGTGGCAAAGCCACCTTTATAATTCTTTCATACATGTCACTCTTGATTCATTGCACATCCCGGTACACCGCCGGAGACATTCACATAAGTCATATTTTGTTCTAGTATCGAGTTGTAATTTTTGAGTTGTAAGTAAATAAAAGTGTGATGATCATCATTATTAGAGCATTGTCCCAAGTGACGAAAGGATGATGGAGACTATGATTCCCCCACAAGTCGGATGAGACTCCGAGCGAAAAGAAAAAAAAGAGAAAAGAAAAAAAAGAGGTCATAAAAAAGGAAAAAGGCCCAAATAAAAAAAGAGAAATGAGAGAAAAAGAGAGAAGGGACAATGTTACTATCCTTTTACCACACGTGTGCTTTAAAGTAGCACTATGATCTTCATGATAGAGAGTTTCCTATGGTGTCACTTTCATATGCTAGTTGGAATTTTACATTATAGAACTTGGCTAGTATATTCCAATGATGGGCTTCCTCAAAATGCCCTAGGTCTTCGTGAGCAAGCGAGTTGGATGCACACTCATTTAGTTTATTTTGTTGAGCTTTATACACTTATATCTCTAGTGCATCCGTTGCATGGAAATCTCTACTCGCTCACATTGATATCTATTGATGGGCATCTCCATAGCCCGTTGATACGCCTAGTTGATGTGAGACTATCTTCTCCTTTTTTTGTCTTCTCCACAACCACCATTCTATTCCACATATAGTGCTATGTCCATGGCTCACGCTCATATATTGGGTGAAGATTAAAAAAGTTTGAGAACATCAAAAGTATGAAACAAATGCTTGGCTTGTCATCGGGGTTGTGCATGATTAAATACTTTGTGTGATGAAGATAGAGCATAGCTAGACTATATGATTTTGTAGGGATAACTTTCTTTGGCCATGTTATTTTGAGAAGACATGATTGCTTTGTTAGTATGCTTGAAGTATTATTATTTTTATGTCAATATTAAACTTTTGTCTTGAATCTTTTAGATCTGAACATTCATGCCATAATAAAGAAAATTACATTGAGAATTATGCTAGCTAGCATTCCACATCCAAATTTTTGTTTTTATCATTTACCTACTCGAGGACGAGCAGGAATTAAGCTTGGGGATGCTTGATACGTCTCCAACGTATCTACAATTTTTGATTGTTCCATGCTATTATATTATCTGTTTTGGATGTTTAATGGGCTTTGTTATGCACTTTTATATTACTTTTGGGACTAACCTACTAAGCAAAGGCCTGGTGCAAATTGCTGTTTTTTTGCCTATTTCAGTGTTTCGCAGAAAAGGAATACCAAACGGAATGAAACCATCGGGAGAGTTATTTTTGGAACAAACACAATCTAGGAGACATGGAGTGGACGTCAAGGATGCAACAAGGCGGCCACGAGGTAGGAGGGCGCGCCCAGGGGTGTAGGCGCGCCCCCCACCCTCGTGGGCCCCTCATGGCTCCATCGACCTACTTCTTTCGCCTATAGATGCTCATATACCCCGAAAACATCAGAGAGCACCACGAAACCCTATTTCCACCGCCTCAACCTTCTGTACCCATGAGATCCCATCTTGGGGCCTTTTCCGGCGCTCCACCGGAGGGGGGGGGGGTCGATCACGAAGGGCTTCTACATCAACACCATTGCCTCTCCGATGATGTGTGAGTTTTTTACCATAGACCTTCGGGTCCATAGTTATTAGCTAGATGGCTTCTTCTCTATCTTTGGATCTCAATACAAAGTTCTCCTCGATTCTCTTGGAGATCTATTCGATGTAATTCTTTTTGCGGTGTGTTTGTCGAGATCTGATGAATGGTGGGTTTATGATCAAGATTATCTATGAATAATATTTTATTCTTTTCTGAATTCTTTTATGCATGATTTAATATCTTTGCAAGTCTCTTTGAATTATCAGTTTGGTTTGGCCTACTAGATTGATCTTTCCTGCAATGGGAGAAGTACTTAGATTTGGGTTCAATCTTGCGGTGTCCTTTCCCAGTGACAGCAGGGGCAACAAGGCACGTATTGTATTGTTGCTATCGAGGATAAAAAGATGGGGTTTATATCATATTGCTTGAGTTTATCCCTCTACATCATGTCATCTTGCCTAATGTGTTATTCTGTTCTTATGAACTTAATACTCAAGATGCAGGCTAGATAGAGGTCGATGTGTAGAGTAATAGTAGTAGATGTAGAATCATTTCGGTCTACTTGTCGCGGACGTGATGCCTATATACATGATCATGCCTAGGTATTCTCATAACTATGTGTCGTGGAATTGTCATGGCAGATGTCCTAGTTTGAGGACTTAGTCATGAGGCCAACACATCTTTGTAGTAGCTTGAGAGGGGTTGAGTGGAATCGAGAGACGCAACATAAGACAAGGATTTAGATAGCTTCGGGCCCCGGGAAACATCATCCGGTAATAGCCCTACATGTTGTTTGTGGCTAGATCTCATTATGCTCATGAGAGAGTCACCGCATAAGTCGGCTCCCCTTTAGTTGTGTCTAGCCCTAGAGATTGTTTCTTGCTTCTCCCTCTTGGGGTGCCCTGCCCCTCCTTATATATGTTGAAGGGGACAGGTTACATGACTAGTCCTAGTAGGATTAGGATTACTCTATTACAAGTGGAGTCCTAGTCTTGCTTCTTTTGTAGGAGAATATTCCTTATGCCTTTCCTCTTAGGCCGGCCCACTATAATACGAGCCGGTCTTCTGGGCCTTGGGCCTTGTCATCCATCTGACCCGCCCGCCAGGTCTCCGGTGAATCATAAACCGCCAGGTCCAAGCGGGTCGCCAGTGAGTCACCAAGCTCCACCCGGGTCATACATCCGGCGGTTTATACTGCGGGGTATATCCCCGACATTAGCCCCCAGTTTAATTTGGATCTATCCATGTTAAACTAATCCTACAACATAAACACAAGAACAAATTTGACAGGTTGTGCGCCAGGTTAAATATTCTTGTAAGGCGGCACCTGATCATCCTTAAGTCCTTGACATTTTCTCCTGGAAAATCCGGGTCAATAGGCCAGCTTCATAATCCATTGGCTCTTGTAAAGAAATATTATAAGAAATAATCCATTTGAGTCGGCCTTCAATGCTCTGATTTGCTCAAAACGAAGAATTTGAAGTTATTCCTCCCTTATATGCATATCACCTGTAGCTCCCAAGTGCCGGGTTGTCATGCTTGCAGCAACCTAGGACTTTGTAATTGCCTTATGTTGATAAAAAATTCAACCAGTGTAGCCCCCAAGGGACGGCTCAGTAAGATATTACTGAGCTGGGACTTTGTATATGATTCATTAATAATAACCACATATGATGTAATCTCCACCATGGGGCTTGAACCCACGTCCACAAGGTTAAGAGCTTTGTACTCGACAAACTGAGTAGTGGATCTTTCAATATAATGGATGAAGGCTTGTGTACCTTGAATTTTTGACAGAAGCAATTGGTAGCCCCCAAGGGCCGGCTCATTTAGAATGTGATGAGTCGGGTCTTCAATAAGTTGAGCAAAAATTGAGTTTGCATTAGCCCCCAAGTGCCATGGTGCATGCTGGCAGTGACATGGGACTTGCATATCCGATGTAATCTCAATTTGAATAATGTAGCCCCCAAGTGCCAGGTCGTAAGCCTGCAGCGACTCGGGACTATTCCCTCCATTGTACAAATAAATCGTGTCCATTAATAAAATAATAACCATTGCGCTATGAAAGTGCATTATATCGACTAGAGGGGGGGTGAATAGGCGATTTTTATGAAAGTCTTCAAAACGTGAGAGTTATGAAGACAAACAGCGAAGATTATGCCTATTACTATGCAGCGGAAGTTAGATTACACTAGGCCAGCCATGGTCATGTATTCAATAGAGTGAAAGCACAATGACAAACAACTACAGTGTAATAAGGATCAGGTAGGAAGAAGTTATGAAGCCAAACAGATCATACATTCATGTTGTGAAGACAAAAGATAGAGCAGGTATGCAATGGCTTCACAATGAGTAACAGTAAGTAAAAGGAAGTGAAGATGAAACCAGTGACTCGTTGAAGACAATGATGTGTTGGACCAGTTCCAGTTGCTATGACAATTGTACGTCTGGTTGGAGCGGCTAGGTATTTAAACCTTAGGACACACAGTCCCGGACACCCAGTCCTAAAGACGCAGCTCAGGACACCAAGTCCTCACCGTATTCTCCTTGAGCTAAGGTCACTTAGTCCTCGCCCAATCACTCTGGTAAGTCTTCAAGGTAGACTCCCAAATCTTCACAGACTTTGTTCACTGGCAATCCACAATGTCTCTTGGATGCTCTGAACGTGACGCCTAACCGTCTGGAGGATTCACAGTCCTCAAGTGTAATAAGTCTTCAGATCACACAGACAAGAAGACCTAAGTGATGCCCAATTTGCTCTGGCTTTGGGTGGTTAGGGCTTTTCTCCTCACTAGGAATTTTCTCTCAAAGCCTTCGAGGTGGGTTGCTCTCAAACGACAAAAGCCGTGTAGTGAAATCTGAGCAGCCAACCGTTTATGGTTGTGGGGGTGGGCTATTTATAGCCACTTGGCAACCCGACCTGATTTGTCCGAAATGACCCTAGGTCACTAAGGAACTGACACCTGTCTCAACGGTCAGATTTCAAACTCTCATGGCAACTTTACTTGGGCTACAAGCAAAGCTGACTTGTCCGGCTCTGGACAAGACTCGCTCTCATTGTCTTCGCTCGAAGACATAGGTTTTTGATTTAGGCATCAATTTAGTCATTCTGACTGGTTCTCCTGGACCCCACTTAACAGTACGGTGGTTCCTATGACTCAACACAAAAGAAAAAGAACTACAAAAGATCTAAGTCTTCGAGCTCCATAAGCTTCATAACGTGTCTTCTTTTGTCATAGTCTTCAATGTGAATATCTTCATATACCACCTTTGTCTTCAATGTCTTCATACATTTTTAGGGGTCATCTTTGGTAGTAAAACCGAATCAATGAGGGACTTCTACCTGTGTTTTCCTGCAATTCTCACAAACACATTAGTCCCTCAACTAGGTTTGTCGTCAATATTCCAAAACCAATTAGGGGTGGCACTAGATGCACTTACAATCTCCCCCTATTTGGTGATTGATGACAAACTAGTTGAAGATTTCAACGGGGAATATAATGTGTGAAATTTGTAAAGGATAGGGAATTGTCTTCATAAGTTGCAAGGGCTCCCCCTGAAGATGTGCATATAAGTTGATTTGCTTTTGGAATGCAAATGCACATGGCAGGTTGTACTTGTGGAGATCCACTTCAGCTTATGATGACAATCCACTATGCATGTGAAAGTATATGAAGATAATGACATGCATAATGGAAAATCGGCGTCTGCAGAATGAGATAAGTGCGGAATTTATCGTCGCACATGCGGAATTTATCTTCGAAAACAGAGTGGCAGACGACCATCGAGTTTTAGTGTTTACAACTCAAAGAACCAAATGAAGCAAAAACAAGAGTTGTAAACACGAAGCAAAATATAACAAAACATAAGGCACCCGCCCATATTGACCCGCTTGGAGACTATAAACAGCATATGCTTCTCCCCCTTTTGTCAGTAATGACCAAAAAGGTTTGAAGACATAGAGTTTTTTACGCGTTCCCAGGCGCAGCAGGGTCGGTGGAGTTGTTTGGCGGTGCAGAGCTTGGAGGTGCTGAAGCAGGTGGCGGTGATGTAGCATCGTCGTCTTCATCAATGATTCTGGCAGTGACTATGGCAGCAGATGAAGAAAACTTAGAGTCTTCAAGTGATGGTGTGTTGCGCATCACAGCCCTTCTGGGAGGTGTGGTGTCAAACTTGAAGTGCTCTGTGAAGCCATCCTCTTCAAGTTCAGCTTCAGTGCATATCATTGAGAGCCCATTCCATTTACGACGGCACGTTTCATGTGTAACGAAAGCATTCTTGGTGGCTAGGTTTCGAAGACGATTGACATCCACCAAGAGGCTCTTCATCTGACGCTTTAGCCAGTCGTGATGCCTATCTTGCTTTTGGTGAAGGGCCACAAGAAGCTCTCGGTCATTGAGGGCGCGAGCACGCTTCTTGGGTCTTGGAGCATTTGTGTTGTCTGTGGCTTCAGTAGATGTTGGTGCACGTGTAGTGCCAGCCAACGGATATACCCTGGATATGGCTTCAACACCTTTAACATTCTGCGTGAAGCTCTGGTGTTCTGCATTCTGAAGACTTATCGGTTGCTTGGCAGGCTCAGGATATATTGCTTCAGCAGAGGTATCCACTCTGGCAAGAAGATCTGATGATTTCGGGCAGAGGGCTGATACGAGATCGCAGAGTGCAGTTTGATCAGCCTCATCACCCAAGGAGCATAGAACTTCAAACCAAATAATTCTGAGCCTGACGCTGCAAGTTGGCGTATGAAGATATCCTGTGCGTTGAAGCATTTGCCATGCAGGATATAGGATATGAGAGTCTTCATTGCACCCTCAATCTTGGCATGTGGTGAGTGTCCCTTAATGGGCCAGAGAGTCCGCCGGATGATGTGATATATGGTCCTGGGCAGATACTCAAAGTCTTCAACGAAGAACTCAGTTGGATAGGGTGCATCATGAGGCAATGGCTTCATCATTGAGAGCATCTGACTCATATTTGGTTTAGGCCTCTGGAATATGCTCTCAATAGCTTCAGCATGTAGTTAACAGCCTTCCTCGTAGAATTCGCCAGGAGTGGGCAGGCCGGTGAGCTCAATGATATCAAATGCATTGGCTTCATGATGGACATTGCCGTTCATCCACTCCAGGACCCAAGTCTTTGGATCTCTGTTGTATCCTTTAATGTGGAGGGTGGCATAAAACTGAAGTAGAATCTCTTCATTCCAGTGCTCTTCATCTGTGACAAACGGCAGCAAACCCACTTGCTTGAAGCAATCCAAGGCTTCCTCAAGACATGGCAGACCAGCAATGGCTTCAACCTCAAGGCGCTTGTGCGGGAAGATGCGACCTTGGTTGTATAGGATGCTTGAGTAGTAGCTGCGCTGAGGATAGCTCCAGAACCTATCTGATACAATCCTTTCCCTAGAATAGGGGTTCTTGGAGCTATTGAAAAATGTATTGTCTGCCTTGAAGCTATTTATGTCAAAGGAGCCAGGTGCTGATGCAGGACCTGGGAACCTTGGAAGCCTTGGGACTGGCTTCTGGACATGAGGCCTGTGCTCAATATGATAATCGAATTGAGGACCTGCAGCAGACTCAGGAACAGAAGTGTCTGGCTCAGTAGCTTCGCTGTCTGCTGAAGCATTTGGTGGGGCGGGCTCCACATTGGCTTCAGTGTTTGTGGTGGAAGCCTCAACATTTTCTTCCTCTGCTTGTGTAGTTGGAGGGACAACCTCAGGCACGTTCTCCTGGAGAACCGCCTCTTGATGGAGCGGGGGAGTGGGTTCTGGTGGTGCTTCTTCATTGTCTTCGGCTGATGCAGCCGGAATTTCTTCAGTATGGACTTGAGGCCGTGGACCTTTGCGAAGCCTACGGAACACAGACAATGCTTGTGGGGTCGGAGTGGGATGGGCCTCAAAGTCTTCTTCCTCCTGAGGGCGATCCGCCCATGACTCATCTTGTGCCATTGGCGTCAGAGGACGACCAATACTAATGAGTTCACTTGTTTCAAGCTGAGGAAGGGCTGCATCATCTTGTACATTGTCTTGGTGACCAATGTCTTCAGCAGCTATGGGGTCGGCTGCTGGAATATCTTCAGCTTCAGGAGCCTCTGTGGGAGCAGGCTCATGAACTGTCAGTCGTCTTTCTGCATTGGGGTGAATGACAGAGAGGGGTTCAACCATCAAGGGCTCTATGGGAGCAGCCCAAGCTTTCTTGATCTTGCGCTTCTTCTTGGTTGGGTCAGAAGGAGAGGCTGCAGAGTGTTTCCTCTTTCTAGCTTCAGCCTCTGCATTCTGTGTCTTCTTGAGCTCAGAAGCGGTTGACTGGCTCTTTGGCTTCGAGCCAGTCGTGGCGGTGGGGAAGACAATCAGAACAGCTTCTTGCCTTGGTGCCTCTGGTTCATTCACAGCAGGCTGCTTCTTCTTCTTCGCGGCCATCTTGGGGTCGATGCCAGGACGCCCAAGTGCCTTGCGCTTCTCGGCCTCATTGTAGGCCTGCACACATCATTCTGCCAGAGACTTCATCCGCTCACGTGAGCCCTGAGCTTCAGCACGCTTCTTCAGAAAATTTTCCTTGAGCTCATGCAGCATGGTTTTGAAGCTCTTCACTTCCTGCACGCTGAGCCTGGCCATGTGCTTCTTGAACTGAGCCTTTTCATGATCAATTTTCTGCTTCAGCTCAACAATGCGCCGAGCAATGGCCAATTCTGAAGCAATTGCGCCTTGGAAGGCGACGCTGAGGCCAACGGGCAGCTGCAGATCTTCGAAGCTAATGTCTGGTGAGGCAAACCATTCATCGATGAAGTTGTGGATGATGGCGACATCAAAGAGAGGCAAATTGTTGAAGATTTTAGCTTCTTCTTTGCTTTTGATAAGCTGCTCTAGAGCGTCATCTCCCAGATCTTCATCGCTTGATAGATCAATGGCTTCGCTACGTAGAATGGCAGCAGCAGTGAGCTCTTTGCCTATTTGTTGCTGGGGCTCCTTTTCCTTCTAGGGCTTGGAGACGCGGGATACGTCTTCAGATTGCACACTGACTTCAGGAGGTGCAGTTTTCAATGGCTTCGCCCTTGAGATTTTGGAGGCAGGGGCCGGCTTTGAGCTTTTGGTTTCTTCGTCTGCTTTGGCTTCGGCACAGCAGGAGCTTCATCAGACTCAGAGTCAGCTGGAGGGTCATTTACGGCAGTCCCTTGGACTAAGATGTGGGTGATCAGGCCCTCAAGATTGGCAAACGGACCGATGATATTGGGTTCTGCGTAACGTGTGCCATCTGCCCTTGGTGCTGAGGGGCCAGGGTTGAAGTCTAACCCAAATTTCTTCTTGTTCAGCTTCGCTGACTGTTGAGCAAACTGGAAGTTGCGCTTGAAGAGATTGTCGTCACGACACCAGAGGAGTGACGACAGATGCGCATCATCAGGCTGTGGTCCTCGGACCATGCATGGGTAGAAGCCTTGAGCAATGGCTTCACCTCTGGTCTTGGGTATGAGATTCTTGTAAAGGATGTCCCCCCATGGCTTCTTGATGCCACATTTCTCAGCATACTCCTGGGTGACGAAGCGGTATTTGAACCACTGTTCAGCCCAATAGCGTCGAATCCATTGGATTCGGGTCTTGCGCTGCCCATAATTCTCTTCAGGATCTGTTTTATACATTTCTGCTAGGTCTTCAGGCAGATCTTTGGAAGTTCCTTCACGTCGCTGTCTGCCCCCCTTCCTTGCTGCTGCTTCTGAAGCCATAAACTTTAACTTGAAAGGCTTCAAGACTTTCAAAGGCTTCAAAGGCTTTCTTTTGCTGGTCCAACAGGAACTGGCTTCAGGAGAGTTTATGTGATGCTTTAGGAATTCTGCAATTGAATGCAGACTATGAGAACCGAAGGATTCTCCCACGGACATGTACCTATGACAGCATTAAGGTGCGAGGGAAGGGGAAGAGGTCATATGCATTCTCAGAAGATTTTGAAGATTAATCAGTTTAGAAGACATTGACCTCATCGTGCGAAGATATTCACTCATTGATAAGCAGTTGGTTCCAGATTTGTACGAACCCACAGATCAGTACAAATGAGGAATCTAACTACTTTATGAAGCACAAGTGAATATACTAGGCATGTTATGAGATGCAGATTAAGAGATCTAACTTGTGTGAAGATAAACCTCTTATGGTAGAGAGTGACAGAACCATGAGATCAAACGGGGCTGTAAAAAGAAGTTTTATTTACCACACTTGGAACTGCCAGACGGAAGTGGGAGATGATGCCGAGTAGTTCAGTTCTCCGTGCCCTAACTTGGCGACGGAAAACACCTACGGCGACGGCGGAGAGACGATGTCCGCAGTCGGCGTGAGGACGGCGTTGGAGAGGTTGCGGCAGCGAAGCGCTTCGTCTCCGGCATCGTCGAGTGCTAGCGGTGGCGCTAGGGTTCGTGCGAGGGTGGAAGAAGGAGATAATGACCGTGGTAAGTGTGAATTTATAGGCTCAAGGGAGGCATTGTGCTATTACACAGGTGCCCCTGGCGATTCGCATCTGAGGAACGCGTGGCCAGTTTGCAGAAGTTTTGGGTTTGTTCCACGTCCCACGCACCCTGAATTGTCGGGCGGTCGTTCCTACTTCTCCGGATTTTATGTGGAGGAATGAGCATTGAAAACGAACTTTATGGTTGTCTCTTTATCTTCTGCTGACAAGGACGCAGTGAAGACATTCGACAGTTTCAATAGAATGCATATGACTTGGAGAGATAGAATTTGAGATAGAAAGCATAGAGAGATTAGGGTCCGATCACATTCACTTAGTTCAAAAGATTCAACCAAGAAGACATAGCTATAAGTGAATGCTGTAGAGGACAGAACACTAGTATGTATACATCTATATAATCAATGTAGTGAAGATAATCATGAAGACATGTTGAGTTCGAAGCCAAACCAAATGTGAAGATATTGCAAGGTAACGCCATGAGTGAAACACTTCAAAATAGAACGTTTGATGGTGGCGTTACCCACCGTATAGGAAGTATTAGACCCAGACACGGCGCACAATTATCGTGGCGCTCCGAAGTCAAATTCCACATTAATGTATTCACACTTAGAATGTATGTCTTCATTGATTGAAGATATACTTTACTTTGTGTGTTGCACATCTAAGTCGTCAATATGCATAAGTGTTAGGATGTGTGCCTGATCACAGGACATTTGAGGATTCCAAGATATTTAGCTCACACCGTAACTTGCAAAACTTCTTCTCATCCAAGGGCTTGGTGAAGATATCTGCCAATTGCTCTTTAGTGTTGACGTGTATGATATCAATGTCTTCCTTTATAACATGATCTCTGAGAAAGTGATGACGAATTTCAATGTGCTTTGTCTTCGAGTGCTGAACTGGGTTGTTGGCAATCTTGATGGCGCTTTCGTTGTCGCAGTAGAGTGGCACTTGCTTCAGATGAATGCCATAGTCCTTGAGTGGTTGCTTCATCAATAGAAGCTAAGCGCAGCAAGATCCAGCAGCAATGTATTCAGATTCAGCAGTGGAGAGAGATACACAGTTCTGCTTCTTTGAAGACCAACATACAAGTGATCGTCCCAGAAAGTGACATGTGCCTGATGTAGACTTGTGATCAACCTTGTCACCAGCATAATCAGCATCCGAAAATCCAACCAAATCAAACTCTGAGCCCTTTGGATACCATAATCCTAGAGTTGGGGTGTGAGCCAAATATCGAAGAATTCGCTTCACAGCTTAGTGATGCGACTCCTTTGGTGCCGCTTGAAATCGAGCACACATGCAAACACTAAGCATAATATCTGGCCTAGATGCACATACATAAAGCAAAGACCCAATCATGGAGCGGTATACCTTTTGATCGAACTCTTTACCATTGTCGTCAGGACCTAGATGATGTTTGGCTGGCATTGGTGTTGTGAAGCCTTTGCAGTCTTGCATACCGAACTTCTTCAGGCAATCTTTGAGATACTTCTCTTGAGATATGAAGATGCCATTGCATTGTTGTCGTATTTGAATACCAAGGAAGAACTTCAGCTCCCCCACCATGGACATCTGATATTACTCTTGCATCATATATCCAAACTCTTCATTGTACTTCTGATTGGTGCATCCGAAGATAATGTCATCCACATATATTTCGCACACAAACAGTTCACCATCATATGTCTTCGTGAAAAGAGTGGGATCTAGGGAACCAGGTATGAAGCCTTTGCTCTTCAGGAAGTATTTGAGTGTATCATACCAGGCCCTAGGGGCTTGTTTGAGGCCATACAATGCCTTGTTGAGCTTGTATACCATGTCAGGATGTTTTGGATTTTCAAAGCCAGGTGGTTGTGCAACATACACTTCTTCTTCAATCTTGCCATTTAGAAAGGCACTTTTCACATCCATTTGATATAGAAGTATGTTATGATGATTTGCATAGGCCAGAAGTATGCGTATGGCTTCAAGCCTAGCCACAGGAGCAAATGTTTCATCGAAGTCAATGCCCTCCACTTGAGTATATCCTTGAGCAACGAGACGAGCTTTGTTTCTGACAACTTGACCATGCTCATCTTGCTTGTTGCGGTATATCCATTTGGTGCCTATTATGTTGTGCTTCCGTGGATCAGGACGCTTAACCAGTTCCCATACATTATTCAGTTCAAACTGTTGAAGCTCTTCTTGCATAGCTTGAATCCATTCAGGTTCCATGAAGGCTTCTTCAATTTTCTTGGGTTTTGATATTGATACGAACGCGAAGTGCCCACAGAAATTTGCTAGTTGAGTTGCCCTCGAACGAGTGAGTGGACCAGGTGCATTGATGCTGTCAATTATTCTGTCAATTTGCACTTCATTGGCAACATGAGGGTGTACAGGGCGAAGACTTTGCTCTTGCTGATCTGTGTTGTAGTTGGGAGGAATGTCTTCAGGCTGAGCATTGTCTTCATGTTGATTAGGTGCTGAGATGATAAGTTCTTCTTCAGGATGAGCTTCAGAAGGTATAATCTCTCCAGTTCCCATTAGCTTGATTGATTCATCAGCTGAAACTTCATCTAGCACATTTGGCAGTTGCTCTCTTTGTGAACCATTTGTCTCATCGAACCGCACATCCACTGTTTCAACCACTTTGTAATGAACGAGATTGAAGACTCTGTAGGAGTGCGAATCCTTTCCATATCCAAGCATAAAGCCCTCATGTGCTTTTGGTGCAAACTTTGAGGTGTGGTGTGGGTCCTTGATCCAGCATCTTGCCCCAAATACTCTGAAGTAACTGACATTTGGCTTCTTGCCAGTTAGGAGTTCATAAGATGTCTTGTTCAGAAGCTTGTGAAGATAAACACGATTGATTGTATGGCATGCAGTGTCAATGGCTTCAGTCCAGAATTTTCTTAGAGTCTTGTATTCATCTAGCATAGTTCTGGCCATCTCAATGAGTGTTCTGTTCTTGCGTTTGACGACGCCATTCTGCTGTGGCGTGTACGGAGCTGAGAATTCATGTGTGATGCCCAAGGTATCAAGATATGTATCAAGGCCAGTGTTCTTGAATTCAGTGCCATTGTCACTTCTGATGTGCTTTATCTTGGCACCAAAATTGTTCATAGCTCGATTGGCGAAGCATCTGAAGACATCCTGCACTTCAGTCTTGTAAAGGATTATGTGCACCCATGTATATCTAGAGTAATCATCAATGATGACGAAGCCATAGAGGCAAGCAGAAGTAGTAAAAGTTGAGTAGTGAGTGGGACCGAAAAGATCCATGTGGAGCAGTTCGAAGGGTTGTGTAGTAGTCATGATTGTCTTCGAAGGATGTTTTGCCCTTGTCATCTTCCCTGCTTCACAGGCACCGCATAAGTGATCTTTCTTGAACTTGACGCCCTCGATGCCTATGACATGCTTCTTCTTCACAAGAGTGTGGAGGTTCCTCATGCCAGCATGCCCAAGCCTCCGATGCCAAAGCCAGCATTCTGAAGTTTTTGCAAGAAGACATACTGCCAGTTGTGGCCCTGCTGAGAAATCTACCACGTACAAATCATCTTTCCGATACCCTTCAAACACTAGAGACTTGTCAGATTCCATTAGTACTAGGCAACGATATTTTCCAAACATTACGATCATGTTCAAATCACAAAGCATTGAGACAGACATTAAGTTGAAGCCAAGGGATTCAACAAACATGACCTTATCCATGTGTTGATCCTTTGAGATTGCAACTCTGCCTAGACCCAATACCTTACTTTTACCAGTGTCAGCAAATGTGATGTGACTCTTGTCGGATGGACGCAAGGTTGAGTCCATAAGAAGGCTTCTTTTACCAGTCATGTGATTTGTACACCCACTGTCAATAATCCATTCTCAAGACTTTGAAGTCGCTGGTGTCGTACCCTACAGTGCAGTTAGGGGGATAGGCTTCACGAAGGGAATTGTGAAGCAAAAACATTTGACGAACAAGTGGGTTATGAAAACTTAGATCCAAATTAGGACTAACAGGGAGAGTAGCATGCGACTCAGGAACGAAGTACATAATGATGCCATTTGGGCATTTTATCTTGCGCCCCACAAGATTTTTAAGGTCCCCAGCAATAGCATCAGAAGATTTTGTTTTTGTGCTGGAGACCTTTCCCTGCAAAAGAGAGTTAAGCTTTCTTAACCACCCACATCTTCAAGGGTGGCTTAGAAGCTATAAGTCTAAGTGCAGCATCTGAGAACTTTGGCTTTGAAGCCTTAGCAAACAGTCTAGCGGGTGGACAATAATACTCATAGGAATAAGCAGAATAATTTTTGGTCATATGAACATGACGGTTCGAAGAACCGCTCTCATATTCGTATGCCTGAGTATGGTTTCCCTGCAAAACATTCGCGTTAGTGTGACTCAGGTGAGTCCTCTGTTTGTATGAAGCCTTTGGACCGTATGAAGCCTTTGGTCTGAGGTTTGTCTTCTTCAAGTGAGGTGTCATGAAGACATTCACAGGAAGATTTTCCAAACACTTTTTCGGAACCCAGATCTTCTTCATAGGCGATCCATTCCTGCAGTTAGTACCAATGTACCTGGCAAACACTTCACCATTCTGATTCTTAAACAGTTTATAGTTTGCATAAAAGGATTCATCAATGATAATGGGGTTAGCACAAGTGAAGCCAGATAAATTGGATGGATCTGCTGAAAGTTCCTTTGCAGCAACCCATGTGGTTTTGGGGTACTGCTCAGGTTTCTAGTAAGAGCCATCTGCGTTTATTTTGCTCACGAACCCAACACCCTCTTTCCTGGGGTTTCGGTTCAGAATCTGCTTCTTGAGGACATCACATAATGTCTGATGTCCTTTAAGACTTTTGTACATCCCTGTTTCAAGCAATGTCTTCAACCTAGCATTCTCATCAGCAATAGCAGTGGTATCCTCAGTAGAGGGGTTAGTTACCACATCAACAGTTGAAGATATTGCAACAGCAGTAGCAGTGGAACATTCAGCAACAGAAGTAGCATTATCACGCTCAATGCATTTAAGACATGGTGGTTCAAATCCTTCCTGAGCAGAACTAATCTGTTCGGCGCGAAGTGATTCGTTTTCCTTTTGAAGATCTTCATGAGCCGCTCTCAATTTCTCAAGTTCTTACTTCCTTTGAAGATAATCATAGGAAAGCTTTTCATGAGTTGTTGAGAGAATATCAAGACGATCTTCAAGTTCCTGATACTTAACGTGAAGATTTTTTATGTCTTCAATTAAGGATTCAGATCGAGTCACTTCAGCACCCAACAGATCATCGCTTCAGTCTAACAGTTTTTGAATATGTTCCATAGCTTTCTGTTGTTCAGTTGCAATTTTAGCAAGTGTTTTGTAGCTGGGTTTTGAATCACAGTCAGAGTCATCGTCACTAGATGTTTGATAGCGAGTAGTGCGTGTGTTTACCTTGGCACCACGTGCCATGAAGCAGTAGGTAGGAGTGGAGTCGTTCTTGTCATTTGCGTCGATGTCGGTGATGCAGTCATTGTCTTCAGTGTTGAAGATGGACTTGGCGACGTATGCTGTAGCCAGACTCGCAATGCCAGAATCAGACTCCTCCTCAGACTCCACCTCTGCCTCCTCAGAAGCAGACTCCTCCTCTGAATCCATTTCATTGCCAACAAATGCACGTGCCTTGCCAGATGAGCTCTTCTTGTGTGATGAAGACTTTGAGGAAGACTTGGAAGAAGACTTTGAGTATTTCTTCTTCTTCTTGTCGTCAGAATCATATTCCTTGCTATTCTTCTTCCTTCTGTTCTCATTGTCCCATTGTGGACACTCAGAGATGAAGTGTCCAGTTTTCTTGCACTTGTGACATGTTTTCTTCTTGTAGTCATGAGCAGAAGCTTCATCATTCCTTGAGCTTGATCGTGAAGATTTTCTGAAGCCTTTCTTCTCGCTGAATTTTTGGAACTTCTTCACTAGCATTGCAAGTTCTCTTCCAATGTCTTCAGGATCATCAGAACAGCTGTCAGATTCTTCTTCAGATGAGGAAACAATTTTTGCCTTCAAGGCACGAGTTCGCCCATAATTTGGACCGTAGATATCTCTTTTCTCAGAAAGCTGAAACTCATGTGTGTTGAGCCTCTCAAGTATGTCAGACGGATCGAGTGTCTTGAAATCAGGACGTTCTTGAATCATCAGGGCTAGGATGTCAAACGAACTATCAAGTGATCTCAGCAGCGTCTTGACGATTTCATGTTTGGTGATCTCAGTGGCGCCGAGAGCTTCAAGCTCATTTGTGATGTCAGTGAGCCGATCAAATGTGTACTGGACATTCTCATTGTCATTTCGCTTGAAGCGGTTGAAGAGGTTGCGAAGAACACTGATTCTTTGATCTCTCTGGGTTGAGACGCCTTCATTGACCTTGGAGAGCCAGTCCCAGACCAGCTTGGATGTCTTCAAGGCACTCACACGGCCATACTGTCCTTTCGTCAGATGGCCACAGATGATATTTTTGGCAGTAGAGTCCAGTTGAGTGAACTTCTTGACATCAGCAGCAGTGACACCTTCTCCAGCCTTGGGAACACCGTTCTTGACGACATACCATAGGTCGACGTCAATGGCTTCAAGATGCATGCGCATCTTATTCTTCCAGTAGGGATATTCAGTTCCATCAAAGACGGGGCACGCAGCGGAGACTTTGATTATCCCTGCAGTCGACATAGCTAAAACTCCAGGTGGTTAAACCGAATCACACAGAACAAGGGAGCACCTTGCTCTGATACCAATTGAAAGTGCGTTATATCGACTAGAGGGAGGGTGAATAGGCGATTTTTATGAAAGTCTTCAAAACGTGAGAGTTATGAAGACAAACAGCGAAGATTATGCCTATTACTATGCAGCGGAAGTTAGATTACACTAGGCCAGCCATGGTCATGTATTCAATAGAGTGAAAGCACAATGACAAACAACTGCAGTGTAATAAGGATCAGGTAGGAACAAGTTATGAAGCCAAACAGATCATACATTCATGTTGTGAAGACAAAAGATAGAGCAGGTATGCAATGGCTTCACAATGAGTAACAGTAAGTAAAAGGAAGTGAAGATGAAACCAGTGACTCGTTGAAGACAATGATGTGTTGGACCAGTTCCAGTTGCTGTGACAACTGTATGTCTGGTTGGAGTGGCTAGGTATTTAAACCTTAGGACACACAGTCCCGGACACCCAGTCCTGAACACGCAGCTCAGGACACCAAGTCCTCACCGTATTCTCCTTGAGCTAAGGTCACTTAGTCCTCGCCCAATCACTCTGGTAAGTCTTCAAGGTAGACTCCCAAACCTTCACAGACTTCGTTCACTGGCAATCCACAATGTCTCTTGGATGCTCTGAACGTGACGCCTAACCGTCTGGAGGATTCACAGCCCTCAAGTGTAATAAGTCTTCAGATCACACAGACAAGAAGACCTAAGTGATGCCCAATTTGCTCTGGCTTTGGGTGGTTAGGGCTTTTCTCCTCACTAGGAATTTTCTCTCAAAGGCTTCGAGGTGGGTTGCTCTCAAACGACAAAAGCCGTGCAGTGAAATCTGAGCAGCTAACCATTTATGGTTGTGGGGGTGGGCTATTTATAACCACTTGGCAACCCGACCTAATTTGTCCGAAATGACCCTAGGTCACTAAGGAACTGACACGTGTCTCAACGGTCAGATTTCAAACTCTCATGGCAACTTTACTTGGGCTACAAGCAAAGCTGACTTGTCCGGCTCTGGACAAGACTCGCTCTCGTTGTCTTTGCTCGAAGACATAGGTTTTTGATTTAGGCATCACTTCAGTCATTCTGACTGGTTCTCCTGGACCCCACTTAACAGTACGGTGGTTCCTATGACTCAACACAAAAGAAAAAGAACTACGAAAGATCTAAGTCTTCGAGCTCCATAAGCTTCATAACGTGTCTTCTTTTGTCATAGTCTTCAATGTGAATATCTTCATATACCACCTTTGTCTTCAATGTCTTCATACATTTGTAGGGGTCATCTCTGGTAGTAAAACCGAATCAATGAGGGACTTCTACCTGTGTTTTCCTGCAATTCTCACAAACACATTAGTCCCTCAACTAGGTTTGTCGTCAATACTCCAAAACCAATTAGGGGTGGCACTAGATGCACTTACACGCTGAAGCGACTTTGAAGAACTTCATTGTAATATTGGCTATTGATAACCATAATAAAAATCCATCCGTGCCGGCTATTAAAGATTTGAATAATATAATCCGGTTTCGAAAGCTGGTTCCTGTGATATTGAATCGTACTGCTGGTTTAGGATACCTGTGCAGTCAGGGTGATAACCCAATCTTTAGAAGGCAAAACTTCCAGATGTTTATGATTGTCATATGATGGCGACTTATCATCCAAAGTCGATCCGGGTTAATCGAAACCACATATATGCTTCAGATATGAACAAAAAGGTCTCAAGTCAAAACCAAAGATTGTTTTCAAAAAACTTAAGCAAAACAAAGAAAAAATTAGGCTTCTGATTCTAATACGATCAGTAAATCGGACCAAAAGGGGTTAAGCTAGGATTCAGATACGATCATGTAGGCCCCTAGTGGTTTTGGCATTGTGCCGATCAAGAGGGTACCGACAGCTATCTTCTTGTTGGTTCGAATACGACCTATGTTTGAACAGCAAGCCCCCAAATGACCTTGAGAGTTTTTTAACGATTCTAATTCGAATACGATCAAAGTCGGACCCAAAAGGGGTTAAGCTATGATTCGAATACGATCAAGAAGCCCCCTAGTGGGTTTGGCATTGTGCCGATCAAGAGGGTACCGACAGCTATGTTCTCTTTGGTTCGAATATGGCCTATGTTTGAACAGGAAGCCCCCAAATGACCTTGAGACTTTTTTTAACGACTCTGATTTGAATACGATCAAAGTCGGACCCAAAGGGGTTAAGCCAGATTCTAATATGATCCGTCCCCAATGGTCATTGAAGCAGGGTACCTATGTTTGAGTTGTGCTTTGCAATAGACTCTCTTTGGTCCCTTTAATTTTTCTGAGAACTCAAACTTGTGAGTAATGAATTCTTCTTGAACCAGGCGTTGAGCCGGATATTGAAAGCTTCAGAGCTTTGTGGGAGACAGATTTCCCTTGAGCCGGAATGTTAAACCGGATATGGAGAGCTTCAAAGCTTTGTGGGAGACAACTTTCCCTTGAACCGGATTTTAAACCGGAATCTTTCTTTTTATGCCAGAAATTTTCTAACGGCCTTTAAATTTTTCACCAATATAACGGTAGCCTCCGGAACCGGGTTATCTTCCCTCTAATGACCCGAAGTTCTTGAATTCGCTAACACCGGCAAATTTCGCTGAGTCATGTCATTGTAGCCCCCGGGTCTTAAGACGACTCGAGGAGTTGTCTTAAGATTCTCCATATTTGACCGTGATATAAACCGGTATGAGTCATTCAACATCTCAGTAATATAACTTGTCTTGCACTAGAGAACTTGCAAGCCATAGTAATTGTTGTTTTTGAAGAAAACAATAAAAAATATACTGGATGGATCTCACCTGACATATCAGGCCAGAATTTATACGCCACAGAGTTGATGATCAGTTGACCACTACTATGAAGCGACACGGTGAACCGTGCGAACGGGAAAGTTAGCCGCATTATGTTGATATACACCAAACCGCGGAGGCAGACAGAAAAAACAATCGCAACATTAGAAGCAGTATGGACACAGGCGAGTCGCTACCGCTCTTGCAGTGACCAAATGCCCTGCATAAATAATATCATAACCTGGAGTAATTGTTCTCAAAAGGAAAAGGTTAATATGTGCTGTTTAGAATAGTCTGGATGGATATCACCTGATTTTTTTGGAAAACCTTCAGTCGTAAAGCTGCAACAACGATGACGGAGGCAGCGGTTTAAGCACGGCACCGGGCGGCTCAGGAGAGACCCTTCGGGTTATGTTACTCAGCCATCCCTTCTTTCTTTTCTTTTCTCTTTTTTTGAAAGATACTTTCTTTTCTTTTCTCAACCCCCAGCCAACTAGTACTAGCACTTCTGTAGTGAAAGTAGTGACACTAGCAACCAAAAGGCCAAAGGGGTATCCTTGGTCTCACGTGGAGCAAGTAGCACCATCAGTTGATGAGACACGTCTTTGATCAATGAAAAAAAGCAGCGGAGACGGTGGCTCACAGAGGCCATGGGCGCTAAAACAAGCCGGAGTGGCGGTTGGAACCGTGGCGGCTTAGTGGCTACAGCCGGGTCGCGTAGGGACGGCGAGGTGCAGCGGCGACGAAGGAACTCGACCTCGGGCAGAGCGGTGCGAGGCCGAGTCAGAAGCAGAGCCAGCTACTGAGGCGGTTTGCAGTAGAGGCAGGCCGGCCAGGCGCGTCCGGCCACGGGTACATCCATGGCCACAGCGCCGGCAGAGGGCGTCTCAGAAGCGGGCTCAAGGTGCAACGATGGCCACACCCATGAACCCATCCAAACCGGGTCGTGGTTGTTGTTGTTTTTTAGACAAATCGTTCGTCCGGGGTTTTCCTTTCTTTGATTACCTTCTCTGATCCAACTTCGTACTGCTCACTGATTGGTTTTGCAAAGAACTAGTAGTACTTGGTAGCTTCGCTGGATGGGCTACTCCGGGTTATAGTAGTAATTGGATATGCTACTTGATGGTTATCTCAACTTGTTCTAATCTTCATGATAGAAAATAGTAGCGACCGATCATAGATGCTTTACAGCAAAAAGTAGCAGCAGTTACCAGTTGACGCCCTCGGGACTTGATTCCAGCCCACTCACACGCGGTTGACACGGATTGGTACGACGTACGTAGCATACGGTGGCTGTAGTTGAATTCCTGTCGGGCTAAGCGACGCGTGGCAGCAGAACCGACAGTGGATCCCATCCGGGATCGCCTAGGTCGCGTGCCGTGACTATGAAATTACTTTTCCCTGATCTGATTTGTCTCTCTGCAGATTTTTTCTATCTCAAGCGACGAATTTTGGAAAGACCACTTTTGGTTGTCGCTGGATTTTCCCTTCTTTTCAATCTCATCTGATGAACTTGGAGTCGATGTGAGACCCGGCTAAAAACCGGTCTCGGTGGATCAATCACACGTGGGCTGCTACGATTTTTCTTCTTCTCAGGAGGAGTCGATACCATCAGCGACTTGCGTGCAGGGCTTGTCTCGGCTTTTGGCTGTTGTACAGATCGAATATGCTAATTTCTCTTGATCTTCATCTCGTATAAGTCGTTCCGTCTGCTTGCTACGGAAGCGACGTAGATCCTTCAACTCCGGTTCTTCTTTATCCTGAAATTGCGAACTTCTTCAATCCTAGAAAAGATTCCTCCAAGAACTCAACATCACCGTACGCGAGCCTCACGGTGGGCGCCAAATATCGTGGAATTGTCATGGAAGATGTCCTAGTGTGAGGACTTAATTGTGAGGCCAATGCATCTTTGTAGTATCTTGAGAGGGGTTGAGCGGAATCGAGAGACGCTACATAAAACAAGGATTTAGACAGCTTCGGGTCCCGGGAAACATCATCCGGTAATAGCCCTACATGCTGTTTGTGGCTAGATCTCATTATGCTCATGAGAGAGTCGCCGCATAAGTTGGCTCCCCTTTAGTTGTGTGTAGCCCTAGAGATTGTTTCTTGCTTCTCCCTCTTGGGGTGCCCTGCCCCTCCTTATATATGTTGAAGGGGAGAGGTTACATGACTAGTCCTAGTAGGATTAGGATTACTCTATTACAAGTGGAGTCCTAGTCTTGCTTCTTTTGTAGGAGAATATTCCTTATGACTTTCCTCTTAGGCCAGCCCACTATAATACGAGTCGGTCTTCTGGGCCTTGAGCCTTGTCATCCATCTGACCCGCCCGCCAGGTGTCTGATGAATCGTAAACCTCCAGGTCCAAGCGGGTCGCCAGTGAGTCGTCAAGCTCCAGCCGGGTCATACATCCGGCGGTTTATACTGCAGGGTATATCCCCGATACTATGCGCTTTTCTATCAATTGCTCGGTAGTAATTTATTCACCCACCGTAGAATTTGCTATATTGAGAGAATCCACTAGTAAAACCTATGGCCCCCAGGTCTATCTTCCATCATATTATTTTCCTATCTACTTGCTATTTCTGCTGCCTTTTATTTTCCAATCTATACAACAAAAACACCAAACATATTTATCTTATTATCTTCATTAGATCTCACTTTTGCAAGTGACCGTGAAGGGATTGACAACCCCTTTATCGCGTTGGTTGCAAGGTTCTTATTTGTTTGTGCAGGTATGAGGGACTTGCATGTAGTCTCCTACTGGATTGATACCTTGGTTCTCAAAAACTGAGGGGAAATACTTACGCTACTTCGATGCATCACCCTTTCCTCTTCAAGGGAAAAACAACGCATGCTCAAGAGGTAGCACCACTGCCTCTCCGCTGTTGTGCCACCCGCACGTCGGAGTTGCCGCCGTCGCCGCTGGTCTTTTCCCCCGAACCGGTATAAAACCGCAAAACCCCGCCTCGGTTTTTTTTTCGGTTTTGCGTATTAGACCTGTTTATTATTTAGGTATCGTTAGTTTCTGTTAGCTGTAACATCCAAATTTATTTTATTTGAATGTTTGTAATAGATCATTCGTTTGCATCCATGATTTATGCTTTTTGCCCCATTTGTTTTATTTGATTTTTTATCCAAGGAACTTTGAGCAACTCAAGGACCAAAAGAGAGAGTTGGAAGTTTCCCTAAAAACCAATTTTGAATTTTTTTTTAAGTTGGGAGTTTGGATCTAATTTGGTTTCACCAAAAAAATTCATTTCCATTATATCAAAAAATTAAAATAAAGAGATAAGATAAAATGACTTCTTCAAAAATAGAAGGAAAATATTGGAAATTGAATTTGGAACCAAAATATATTTGTTGAGTTTTATTTACAATTTATTTTATTAGCATAGCAAAAAGTTTATTTTTGAAAACTTGCATTTTAGGCCCGATATATGTTCACAATGTCATATATAAGACCATAATATTATGCGAATTTTCTGGCATTTGTAGACTTATATTTATTCATATTTTCGGTGCCATAATGTTTCTGTTATTAAAAAAACCACTTAGCCACGGGCCAAATGTCGGGACCCCGATTCTAAATCACACCGATCTAGCCTCTAACACCTCATATCACTTTGCGGCCTCACGCACGGTATTCCCACGGGTGTCGCCTTACCATGGCCCGGGACCGTTTGCGCCTTATGGCTCACGTATATGATAGTGTTGCTAGCATCCATATGACAGAGAACCCGGGCCGACATGACTAGTCGTGAACCCAAAGTGGCACTAACTTACGGGGACAGGCATACATGAATCAACATCGAGTATGTTGGTCAGCAGCGTGTTAATCTGGGCTGTAGCAACTGGGCTAACAGGACTCCGGGAATCCAGACTATAGCAGGCTAGCAGGACTCCAGAAGTCACCGCGTGACATTTCCCCGAAGGTACAGACACAGGAACAAAGTGAATCGCATGCCGTCCAGTCTAAGTGTTCCGGAGCAGTAGTGCTGGGCTAGCAGGACTCTGGTGAACCGGGCTGTAGCAGACTACCATGGCTCAGTGGAAGCACTAGACTACATTTCCCCATAAGAGAGGCTACCAAGGATAAGCAACTAGGTTGTCGGATCCCACACATAGCAATACACGTCACACGTACGCATAACATGCAAGTATGTGTTGTACAACATGGCATCACAACATAACTCAAACTCATATAGATAAAGGCCCAGAAGAGCCACATAGCATTAATACAGACAGAGGTCTCATGACCCATCATTCAGAGCATACAAGCAACGGAAGCATTACATGTCTGAGTACAGACAACTACAAAAGAAAAAGGCTAAGAATCCTGACTATCGACAAGTCCCTCCCAAGGGTACAAGATCGTAGCTGAGGTAACAAGCTACTCGTCGCAGTCCAAGTGGTAGTACTAGTGAGACAGATATCTCACCTGCAAAACATAAATAAAACAAACGTGAGTACAAAGGTACTCAGCAAGACTTGCATTAGATCCTATCATACATGCATTTGTATCAAGAAGGTAATGTGGGGTTTAGTTGCAGCAAGCCAGCTTTGACCCAGTGGCTATCCTATTCTACGACTACGAGAAACTTCTTTGAGGTGAGGCAGCACACACGAATCCACTAATCACCACATCAATACACTACTATGGATTCATCTCCATCTCTCTACGAGAAGGCCATCCATAGCACTCACACTTGTCTTGAGCATTTTAGAGTATCCACTTTAAGTTGTCTATGTACCACGTAAGCATCCAAGAAGTCCATAAACGAGGACACGGCTATTCGAATAGATCATGATAACTCTGCAGGGGTGTACTTCTTCACACACCCTCTCACCACTTATCACCATGTACACGTCATGTATCTCGGCAATCTTCAAGCGGAAGCCTGGCGAGGGTGTCGGCCATGACCTGACTAACCATACAAGACTCTAGTCCAGGTTTATCGCCTATTCGGGTTCCATCCACAAGGAGATCCGGCCGGGGTTTCGCTCACGGCCCCAAACGATGTGTACAGGGTTCCCGAGCCCACCATCTGGGTGCCACTCGGTACACCGGGCCACGGTGCCTAGTCTGTCGCAAGTCCACCCTGCCGGGTGCCACTCGGTAGAAAAATAGCACTACCTATAAACACCAGAAATTATTTGCAACTCCTGGACAGAGATCAAGGCGGTTAATAAGTCGAGAGATCTTGGAGCGCCCGGAGCCCAATGTGTGGTAGTAGCTAGTCATTGGACAACTTACACAGAACTCAGTTCTTAAGGACGGTCCCAATAAGACAACCCACCATGTACTCCTACATGGCCTCTCACCGCTACCTTTACCAAATCATGTTCACACACTTAACTCTCAGCATCAGAACATAGCATAACACTCCAATCCATTCCCAATGAATCAGACCTGACACAACTCTAAGCAATAGCAGGCATGGCATGGTAGGGACACAACATGGCTCAATCAACTCCCACACATGCTAGTGGGTTTCAACTATTTACGGTGGCAATGACAGGTCATGCAAAGGAATGGGTTCAACTACCGCAGCATAAAGTAGCAGTTGAATCATTGTTGTCCTAATGCAATAAAAGAGAGCAGGAGCGAGAGAGTGGGATTGTATCAAAATTAACAAGGGGGTTTGCTTGCCTGGTAGATCAATAGGGGGGCACTGCTCCTCAGACAGGTACTCTGGAGCACTCTCCGGAGCGGGACCTATCGAGAGGGAATGGTGTCGACAATCAATACACAAGCATATGCAACAATATGATGCATGAACATGACATGAAGATGTGATGTGTTTGAGTTAATGCATCTAGCATTCATTTGCATGAAGTCCATTTGAACCGAAGATTCAAATGCAACTCCAAAATAAGCCTGTATAAATGTCATTCATGTTTTTCCTCATATACAGCATGTATAAGTTGGTTTGTCATGCATGAAAATGGTACAGATGGATAGATTGAATTTTTCTGATAATTTTTCATATATAACTTATTTCAATCTGAGCTACAGTTCAATTTCTATGATTTTTTGAAGTTTAGAACATTTTCTGGAATTTCCTGATTATTTTAAATCCAGAAAACCATTACTGCGTCAGCATGACAGCAGCATTGCGTCAGCAGGTCAACTAGGTTCACCCCGGTCAAACCTGATGTGTGGGGTCCACACGTCAGTGACTAACTAACTAATCTAAGTTAATTAGTGTTAAGCTCCTACTAACTAAAATGTCAGTGGAGTTAATCAAACTTAATTAAGAACTAATCTAGGATTACCTGGGGCCAGGGCCCACTTGTCAACGACCCATGGGAGGTCAAACCTCGTGGTCAGCGGGGTCAAACCCGCCGGCGGTTAGTCGTCGGCATCCATAGACGCAGCGGAGGGCTCGGGTTTGTCGCTCCGGCGACCATTCAGGCGGCGGAGACCACCTACGTGAAGCCCAGGCTCGCGCGCATCCAGTGGAACAGGTAGGAGGAGCTGGGGTGGCCGGAGCTCGCAGCGGCGGCCGAAGCATGGCTTCGAGCGGGAAGTGGCTGCAGGGGACGACAGGAGCTGCGGGTGGCGGTGTTGGCCTTCTGGGAGGCTGGCGAGCATGGTGGCAGGTGCAGGCCCGGGCTGCGGTGGCTCTAGCCACGATGGGGAGGTACCACGACGGCGCGACTGCTCGGGTCCGGCGGCTAGCATGGCTATAGCACGAAATCGAGCGCGGGGAAGGACGGAAAAAGGAGTAGAGCTCACTTGGAGACCGTAGACGTCCTCAGCGAGCTCGGGGAGGGTCGAACGCGAGCGGAATGGCGATGGCGATCTCGGGTGGCCGGACATGAAGACGATGGCGATGGCGGTGCTTTAGGGCCTCCCAAGGCGTGCGGCTTGGCGTCGAGGATGAGGAAGACGGCGCGGAGCTGTTGGACTTGTCGGGGAGGCGAGGCCGTGGCGGTGGGCACGACAACGGCGATCGGCGGCGACGGGCGCGTTCGGTCCGAGGAGGGGGGTGATCCAGGGGAGGAGGAAGAGCGTGAGAGAGTGAGCAAGGTCCGGGGCGGCGCGTGGCGTCGCACGGGGCATCCAGAGCGACGAGGGAGGGAGGGAACAGGCAGGCAGGAGGTGGACAGGCGTGTGGCCGCGCGCGGCGAGCGCGTGCCCCTGTCCTCCTGACGCGAGGAAGGGGACGACTGGCACTGGCCAGTCGGCTGGGCCGGCCTGTTGTGCCACTGGGCCAGGCCGGCTGCACAGTTCCACGCAGGTAAGCACAAGTAAGCTTTTTCCTTTTTGTTTTTCTTTTCTATTCTCTGACATTTGTTCTGATTTAGTAAAACACTAAATCAATTTATTTACTTCTGTCAAATTTTGCAGGAACCTAAGGGATTAATCCAAAGCCCCTCACCAAAATTCAGAATTTTTGGACATATATTATATATATAGCAAATATATATCCAAAGCAATTAATTATTGGATTAATTCCAAATGGCCAAAATAAATACTTATGAGCTCTTAAAAATATTGGTTTGATTTTCATCTCTGTCCAATATTTTCAGAGAGCAACATGAGCACTTTCTTGGACCTTTTTGGAGCAATTTTTTTATTTGGGTCATTTCCAGAAATGATTCTGAGGGTTTCACAAATCCTCATTTCAAATTTAAATGGAATTTAAACATGATGCACAAAGAAGGCTAGCCTAGTTCATACCAGAACTAGGGATGTGACACCAAATTTCCCACTAAGGTCCATAGCATGCGATGGCTTCCTTCTTCCTCCTCTCTGTTCGTTACAGGAACAAAGACTGCACTCATGGCGCCTCCACCTCTTCCTCCCCTCCTCCCACTTAATTTCTTTGCCCGTTTCATTCCGGAGTCAACACGAAAATTGTGGAGGGCGTTACTGTAAACCCATTCAGGGAATTAAAACCCAACATTGTTACTTTAATTGAACGCACGGAGCCGTGAAACATACATGCACAAAACAGCCATTAATGGTCACGTTGAGCCCCTTGATCTACATGTACCGACCTCCCCCGACCCTATAAATAGGCCCCCGCGATGCCATTCTTCCTCCTCACTTTCCTCCCCGAAAACCCCTCTCTGAGTCGCTCCTTGCTTTGAGAAATTGCTCGCCAGAGCTACCCCAACTCCGGCAGCTTCTCCTGGTTGCTATAGGAAGAAGTTGGGAGCCCCGCCTTGTGTCTAGAATTGGCCCCGGCGCCGTCTACCCCGTCCCACACTCGCCTCTCTCCGGAACCAACTCCGACGCCGGATCCCGGCGAGCCAGAGCCACCGTCGCTGCACTCCGGCGAACGGATCTCCTCTCCAGTGAGCCCTCTCCCTTCGATCTGCTCGATCCAACAGGTTGCTCTCTCTGATCTGAAAAAAAACGAAGGGGTATCTTCCTATAGCAGCGTGCCACGTGGCAGCTCATATTGAATCCCGTAATTGATTTCCAGAAAAATGCCCAATATTCAGAAATTCATATCTTTTAATCTATAGACCCGTTTTAGTTGATTCTTTTTTCTACGGTTTCATAGAAATATCTTCTATCCAGAGAACCAAATGGAAAATATTTTTGAAAGTTTTAAAATTTGAATTCAAACAGATCTGAATTCAAACTTCGTTAGGCCGTAACTCGAGTTTCGTAACTCTGTTTTAGGTGATTCTTTATGCAAATCGAAGCTCGTAACGTGTACTTTCTGTTAGACCCAAACATACATATTTTTGCTACTGTAAAAATTATGTTATGTACATAAAATTTATTTGGTTGTTTTGGATTTTTTCGAAGTCTTTCATTTGTTTTCTTTTTGGATTTTGCTTGTATGCTTATGTATGTTATTGCTTGCTTACCTTAGATCATCCGGAGTGCGAAGCTTGCTACCATGAATCCTTAGAGTTCAACGATCGTCAGCAAGGCAAGTTCACACTTTGATCATGTTTTTTCAATACCCATTTTTTACTATGTGTTAGTTTCACCCTCAAAGATTGCAAGAGTAGGATTGGGAACATGTGGTTATGCTTTGTAGTTCATGTGGTAGGAACCTATGACTTTGATCACCCCGGGAATATTCGTTATGTCATATATTGCTTAGCCATGCTCGTAGATGGGGATTGGTATGTGTGATCCATGCAAGTTGCGAGAGTTAATAATTTTGGGATAACCTAAGGTGGCAACTTTAATACACATCTGGGTGGATTGTTTGGGGCACCTGGAGAAACCAGTGCTTGCCAAAGGGGAATCCCGGAGTACCCGTGTGATTACCCTAGGTCCGCCACCAAGGCTCAAAGGGATCATAAGATATTTCATGCCTAGAAACTTCCGTGTGCAGCCACAAGCCATTATGGGCTCTGGCATAGTTGAGTAAGTTGTGCGACCTCTTTCCGTGGTAGACTAGCTGATGTAGGGGAAAGTAGGTGTACCGGTCTACCCAGGGTTAAGGGGAAACGCTTCTGAAAGGCTATGTCTCGATCTTCCGATCATGGAGGCGGTCGAGCCTTGTGGGGAAAAGTGTGCAAACCTCTGCAGAGTGTACAAACTAATCATGATTAGCTGTGTCCTCGGTTATGTACAATTTGAGTATCTAGAAGTGAATTATTGGTTGATCTCATCACTCTATTTAATGGAATTATTGGGTTACTAATAACTTGGGAAATTCGGGATTGAGTTGGAGGAACCTTCTCAATAATGGCATTTTAACTTACTAGTAATAAAAAAATTATTCCTTTGTTGTAGGGTAAAATTAGCTTTATGCAAAATAAAACTTAGAGCCTCCACCAGCTAAATTTGCATATAGAGATAGTCTTTTCATTTATTATTATTCTATGGTGTGAAATTGCCAGCATATTCCATGTGCTGACCTACACGGCTGCAACGTCTCATGTTGCAGACTTTTCCGACGAAGATGAAAAGTGCGATAGGTCGTTGTTCTGCACTCAGTTTGCCCTGGAGTTGGATCGACTCATTTACCTTTGAAGCTTCCGTAGTTATTTTTATTTAGATGGCCTTTGGCCATATTATTGTAATAAATACTCTTTTGAAAACCTCGATGTAATAAAGTGTGATTGAACTCTGTTATAATTCCTCGAGTACTGTGTGTGTCAGCATATCGATCCAGGGATGACATATAAGCACAGAGACTTCGATCCATTTTGGGTCGGGTCGCTACATTAGCGAACATTAGATTTTTCTTTTTAGTTTAATTTTCGGCCAGGGACCTATCTGAAAATATTTTTCTTACATATTAGTCCCTGATCTTCAAACCCTCACTACTTTTTGCTCGTTTTTCCAAATCCAGTGAAACCAACGCCAAAATCTTCGTCTTGTTCCCCTCTGCCGAGATAAATAACTTGAACATGATTTTGTAAATTTAAAATTTGGTTTTAAACAGATTTGAATTTGAACTTCTTTTGATCGTAGTTTGAGTTTCGTAACTCAGATTCGATTGATTCTTTTTGCAAATCGAAGCTCTTCACTTGAACTTTCTGTTTAGATCTTTTATTTGGGTTTTACCCTTGCATATTATGCTTGAGTGCTTATGTATGCTATTTGCCATGGAAGTGTCACAGCAGATGTCCTCGTGGAAGGACTTAGTTGTGGAGCCATTGCGACGAGGTTAGCTTAAAGGGGTTAAACGGGACAAAGGACACAGGGAGTTTATACTAGTTCGGCCCCTTGCGGTGAAGGTAAAGGCCTACTCTAGTTTGAGGTGGTATTGCTAGGGTTTCGATTACCATGGAGCAAACACGCTTTGTCTGGCTTTCGACTTGTTGTTTTCTTGCCCTGAGCAGCTGTTGGGTCGTCCTCTCATATAAATGGGTTGACGCCCTGCGGCCTACAGAGTCCCTGTCGGCTCATACAAACGTGTCCGGCTCGGTGACTTATTTTACATGCCTTACAATACAAGTTTACAGATACATGGCGGTTTACACTTATGGGCCTTAAGCCGCCTCCAGACTTGGGCCTTTTAACAAGCCTATCTATGAACCGCCATCTTTAGTATACTCTTAGGCTTCACTAAGATGAACCGCCATAGTGGATGACCTGGCCCCTCCTGGGTGGGTTATATCTGATAGTCATATTCCCAACAATAGGCCCCAGGTTGATTTGAACTTATTCATGTCAATCTTCAACATTTAGAAAAAATCCTTCTTCATCTTCCCGTGCCATGCTGTAACCCGCCATGACATCATCTCTGGAAATTGCGGTAACCCGCCATGAAGTCACATGTAATTAATACAACGCACAGCCCAAATAAATCTTTTCCTTAACTGGTCCTTCCAAAAATCGAGGCGCTCACACTGTCACATATCCACTTTTCTGTCTCCTCGATTCCCGCGCATGCCACTTATCCTTCCGGCCTTATAAATAGGGCCACAAGCTCACTTTTGATTCTCCATCTTTGCCTTATCTCCTTTTTCTTCCTTCTCGTGACATCTCAGTGCACCCGAGCTCTGCCGCCGTCGACATTCGTCCTCTTCATCAGCTCTGGCCGCTGCATCACCCTGAACTGACCAGAACACCGCGGTGTCTCTCCGTTGTCTCATCAACATCAGTAAGTCTTCCCCTTCCTCGCAATAGATCTGTCATTAGGGTTTCTCTGTTCATCGGTGTTCATCACCGTTCTTCCCTTCTTCCATCCCAGATCGCACAGTTTTGATCTAAAAGTGGCATACATCTCTTGCGGTAATAGTTTTAGCATTTATTTTTTATATCATACCATATCCTTCTTACAACAGATCTCATCTGAACATCCCCGCTCTTCTGCTGCCGCCACCTTTAGGTTTAGATTTTATTCCATTTTCTGACTAGCTACAGATCTAAACTTACAACCTTAATCTGCGAAGCCTATTTGTCCCAACACTTATTAAAATTTTGCTCTTGTCAGATCTTTGAATACCAGTACGTGCAATGGCGGCTTACATATCTGGTTTACAATTAATCATATATCATTAGTCCTCACTTAAGCTGCCATTCTGAACATATACTGCAATTGTTAACTTGTGGTTTCACTTACTGATTTGAACCGGCAAATTACTTCCTCCCTTTAGGTTTTTCTTCTTTCACCATGCCGCCAAAGACAGTCTATACATGCAATTGGGTCCCCTCCGTCGTCACTGAGGCACATTCAAAGACTTTGTCAAATTCGGGTACTTCTTCGCAAAGAGTGTTATGCATTACCGCACCCCTAAACCGGGCGAGGAAAGACCTCAGCCAAAGGATGGCGAAGTCATTGTATTCACTGATCACATGAACCGGGGCTTCCCACTTCCCGGCTCTAAGTTTTTCCAAGATGTTCTGCATTTCTTCCAACTCCATCCTCAAGACATCGGACCCAATTCCGTGTCAAATATCTGTAACTTTCAAGTCTTCTACGAAGTATACCTTCAAGAGGAGCCCAGCATCGACCTCTTTAGAGAATATTTTTATTTGAACCGCTAGAATGAGTTCACCAACGGACCTAGCTTGGAATTTGGTGGAATCTCGATTCAACGCAGAAGAGACGCCATTTTCCCTTATGCACTCCTACCGAGTCACCTAAAGGATTGGAATCAGACGTGGTTTTACTGCAAAGATACCTCTCCGGCTGATGAGAATCCACTGCCGGGTTACCATGTCTAGCGCCTAGACTCAAAGTGCAATCTTCCTGAGAAGCTTACCACTGCTGAATGGGCAAAACTTGCTCCTACCATTGCAAAGGTTATAGCTCTCCTAGGAAACGGTTTAACCGGTGTTGACCTGGTCAGGCGCTGGGTTTCTTGGCGGATCATCCCTTTGAGTCACCGCTTTGGCTTAATGTGCACTTACACTGGTGGTGTAAAGGATCCACTGCGCCATAGCTCTGCACCATTAACTGACGAGGTAGTAAATGAAATGGTTAAGACCCTTCTGAATGAAGATCCAGAAGATTGCATTAAAACGGGTCTGGCCCCTTTCTACAAGCTTAACCCGCCAACGGATGTGAGTCTCTGAACTTATTTACTTTTACCTCATTATTCAAACATTTTATTCAACCTTTGATAACTTTTATAGGCTAAGTCTGATTTTTGGAAGAAGTCATATGCTCATGAAGGTGCCAAGAAGGCCAGGGCTGCCAAGAAAATCGTCAAGAAGACAACCAAGAAAAAGAAGAAACCAAGCGCCTCTGATCTGCTTAATTTGGATGACACCTCTGAGTCGGAGGTAGCCCTTGACTCTCTTGGCTTGTTTTTCAACCATCTTATTGACACTGACTATTATCAGGATGACATGGGAGCCAGCCAAGCAGTTGAGGAAGAGGTAACTATTATTTCCTCCGGCTGAAAACCTTTGCCAAGACTGAAACTTTGGCAAGTAACCCGGAAAGTAAGGTTTTCACACCCCTTGGCTTATTTAGATCCTCACTTTCTTTTTAAACGATAGCAACACGAGAATCGATGTCAGACCCGGACCAGCAGAGGTGAAGAATTATCCTCTAGTTTACCAAACACTTCCGCTCCTCGAAAATGGCAAAACGAGGTTCTTTTTTAACTTACTCCTTTAACCTGCTGGCGGGTCTTATGTTTCTATCACTTAACTCTATTGATGACTATTATCCAGGAACTTGCCCGTTCTTCTTCTAGCGACTCATCACAAACTGAGTTGTCGGCTTTTAAAACTGCCCCTAGGTAATAGCACTTAATTTTATTCTGAAGCTCTTTATACTCCTATATTTATACTAACTTGTCATAACTCGTGCAGTGGTCAAGCAAAGCCTAACAAGAAGGTGAAGGTGACCAAGCCAACCGAGGCACCTGAAGCTGCTGAACAGGAGCGGCAAGTCCCTGTACCTGAAGCTTCCAATGAACAACCAGAAGAACCTGCCACTAACGCTCCTCTGCTCACTGAGTCATCAAATCCACTTAAGCTGCCAGAAGAACATGGTGAAGATGTTATTATTACTGGCACCAGCTTCAGAGAACCGGGACGTCCAACTATCTTGGCCAAGCACTCCGCTAAAGACGAGTTCATTGAGAGGTGAAAAATGAAATTTGACATTGTTGACTACTCTCAACTGACCATCAATGAAGTATTCTCTGGTTATCTTAACCAAGTTCATTCTAGTCGCGACCTTGAGTTTGATATGGTGAAACAGATGCACCAGAAATATGAGGTATGACTTTCGGCTTTTTTAAATAAGTTATGTACCTCCTGGCAGCCCCCAAGTCTGCTAGTTATGACAAGTTTGAATAGGCTGTAGACTTAGAAGAATCCATAAGCTTCTGTCATAGACTCCCTCCCAGTCCGGTTTAAAATTAAACCGGATGTTGAAGAAGTTTAATTTTGCATCCATAGTCCCCAAGGGATGGTTTAATCAGCATGAATGAGCCGGTCCTATTTATCACTGTGTATGAAAGTAGAGCTTAACTGCATAGCCCCCATGAGTCGGCTGAGACTATTTACAGCAAATCCGGATCATCATTAATAAGATGCAAGCAATATGCATTAGCCCCCAAGTGCCAAGTAGTGTTGCTTGCAAAGTGTTTGGGACTTTATTCATAAGAGCCATTTCCTAGAAAAATTGCTTTGATAGACATTAGCCCCCAAGTGCCAAGTGTTGTTGCTTGCAAAGGACTTGGGACTTATATTGTTGTAATCCGCCATGAATGTGTTTGACAAACTTGCTACATGCAGCCTGCTACTGCTGAACTTGAATCTCAACTAAATTATACAAAGACCTGGCTGGCAACTCAGGAAACTGAGACCCAGAAAGCTGAGTCAAAGTTCCAGTTTAGCATGACTGAGTCGGAAAAGCTGAAGACCAATTTTGAGGCGGAGAAAAAGATTTGGGTTGAAGAAAGGACTACCTTAATACAGTGAGCTGAAAAGGCAGAAGTCACTCTTCAAGAGGTAACCATTGATCTTACTGGTTTATAAAATGTATGGACAGCCGTAAGGAGGTACTTAGAAGCAACATTGTGCAAAAGGCAAGAATTAAAGACAGGATAATCTCCATTCTCCATAATGGAGAGTCAGGGCATATCTTGTTCTATGCTATTTTACCTAAGAGAAGGTAGTAGGTCCTGGTTAATAATACTCATGATCATGTGCTAAGAACAACTAAGTGGGATTGGTTAGATGACTATGATGATGATGTGGTATCGAGTAGAAGTTGTATGGTCGATGATGATGAGTATGACTTGTTATTATGATACCAATGATGAGTTATTTATTATTATGATCGATGATGCATGATGCTAAGTTGTTATATGAGCATGATTACTTATTATATATAATAGTGGGTGAAATGAACCTGGATTAGATTCAAGTGAAGCCAACATGTGGTGCACATCAAAAGTGCTACTAATCCAAACTAGATCAAGTTTGGATTAGAGTAGTACTTTCGACATGCACCACATGTTGCCTCCACTTGAATCTACTCCACTTTCATTTCACCCACTGTTATATGTAATAAGTAATCATGGTCGAAAAATCAAATGATGAAAGTACTATATATAAAACCACACAATGAAAATAAGGTGTATTTTTAAAAATACAGGAAAATTTAGCAGCAGCGCTTTTTAGAACAAGTGCTACTGCTACTTACAAGTAGCAGTAGTGCTCCCTTTCCAGCGCTACTGCTACTAGTTAGCTATAGCGCCTTAGTGGTAGCGCTGGACCCAGCGCTACTGCTATGCATATTTCAAGCGCTACTACTAGGGTTTTCCCTAGTAGTGGGTAACCACTAAGCTTATCGGTTTAAAACACCATGTATCTCAGATGGTTTCTGCTATCTTTGGTGAGTCACCTTGTTATTCATCCAGAGTGATTACTTGTCACAGTAATATAAACCGCCCTTTAACCGATTTGTAATTTACTTCAAGTCCCAGGAGTAGCAACCTTAGCCAGGACACACTTCTGAAGCTCAAGGCGGTCTATACTCTTGTCGAGCAGTTGTATACTGGAGCTCAGCGTACATTGGCTACCATCTCCCCGGCTAATCAAGGACCCAATCTATTAAGTGATGTGTTGAAGAAATTTTCAATCTTGCCCACCAGAATTCAGAAGATAAAGCGGTCTTGCGCGAGAGCCGGTGTTGTGACGGCCTTAAGCCGTGCTAAGGCGTGGGTACCGGAGTTAGACCCGGTTGATGTTGCCAGCGGGTATCCAAGTATGATGGAAGATGGTACTTCTTTTGATCAACAATACTTTGCTTCTTGTGTTAAAGCAATCCGTCCTCATGCGACAGTCATTGCTGAAGAAACTAATCTTTCCAAATATCAGCCAACTTACGATACAGAGAATCAGAAGATGCATACGCCTGCGTATAAAGTGATGGATTTAATTCCTCTGATTCGTAAGCACATTTTCGCTCCTGAAATTGACCCGTCCAATCTTATTGATGACGAAGCTGAATTCTATGCCTTGTGTGGCTTTGATTGGTCAAAACAAAACTTTCAGACAGTGGAGGAGGACGAAGAACCGGCAAAGGATGGCCCAGAACTAGGCCAAGAAGAATGAACCGCTGGGCGGTTGATACTTTTCATCTTTGAAAAAAACACTTGATCTCATTCGGCTCATGAAGCCATGTAATAGGGTAGTGAAAACTTGAATCTGTCGTGCCATCGTGCACGTTTCTGCTTTTGCGCAACACTGTTGATCCACCATTTGAAAGATGATCCTTTTATTCTTATAACAGTATTGATTTATGTGAATCAAACCTTCTTATTTTCCTGCGCACAGATAAGTCACAAGTGCCCTAGCGGTTTACCGTCGGGCGGGTCATGATGCCCAATTAAAGCCACTCAGGACGAATAGTCCATAATCATGGCCGATCTAACAATAATTAAGTAAAATGTCATACCTGTGGTATATACTTAGACTGCCGGCTTATCAGCTTCGTGCAGTTTAGAGGTGTTAGAGCTATAACTCCGACCATAGGATTCATTACGCTCTAGCAACTTAGAATCTGCCCTCCTCAAGGGTTGTAGAAACCCGAAGTATGCTTCAAATATACGCCAAAAACAGGGCAGCTGGGCCCAACTTGTAAAAAACAAGAAGGCAACGAAAAATCATGCAAAGAATACAAATAAGATATCAAAAGAAAGTCGAGGCTTTTGTAGGCTTGTCGGGGGAAACGGCACCTATGGGATCACTGGGATCCCTTTTTGCTATGGTTGGCGGGCGCGAGGTTGTGCAAAGAGCAGGTCTAGAAGCCAGCACGAGGATCGTTTACCCAGGTTCGGGCCACGAGGATGCGTAATACCCTAGTCCTACTTTGGTGTATATTTGAGTGTTCTTGAGTTCTTGAACTAGCTATATTGCGTGCATCGTCCAAGAAATCTGAATCCTTCTCCAGTACGCCTCGGGCCTCCTTTTATAGTCCAAAGGGGCTGCCACAGTGGCACATAGGAGGTGGAAAGGTATACAGTAATCGAGTCTATCTCCTAACACCATAGGACAAACACATTTAATGCGCTGTCGACGTGGCCTCTTGCTTTATCGGGGATGGCAAGGAAGCTTGTCCCTGCTATCGCCGCCTCGCCTGGCTTTGACGTGCGTCCGAACTGACAAGGCATGTAGTACCACGTTGGTTGGCTCCTGAGTTGGTGCAGTGGCTGAATCTTCATGAAGATTTGCATGCCACCACGCAGGCGCTTGTCGAGTCGGCCTAGAGGCTGCACGTCACCACACAGGTGCCTGCCTAGCTAGTGGGCTGGCAGCTGCATGGGAATGGCGACGGAGTCTTGGCAGACATGGGCCTGGCTGCGGCCCCGTGGATGTTTTTGGCAAGAGTCTTGTCGGGGCCCCGGCAAGGGTCTTGCCGCGGCATCATGGTCGTCCCCGGCAAGGGTCTTGCCGAGGGTCTCGTGGGTATCCTTGGCAAGGATCGTGCCGAGGATCGTCGTCTTCTGGTCATCATCTAGTCTTGTGTGCTTCTGGTTTCCGCAAAGATCTTCATGCCACCATGCAGGCACTTCCTGAGCCTTGGTTTCAATGTTGTCGATGGCGTCAGAACTCTCAGGCTCAAGGGTGGCTGCAATGTTGGTGTTGGGCAAGTTGCCCCGGCAAGGTTCTTGTCGGGGCTGCGGAGGCCACCCCGGCAAGGGCCTTGCTGGGGGAGTCCACCTCACCCCTCTGCTCTTCGTGTTTCTAGCTTGGCGTTGTTCTAGTTGTCTTGTGGCTTTGCTTCCTTCCTCTGCCCCGCTAGGTGTGGCCATAGGCGTGGCTTCAACTGCCTGCACACAGGTAAAGGGGTACAAAATAGGACCCCTCCTTTTGTGCACCGATAGGAGCCCCCGGGCCTGGGCCATACATAAGCACGACGCGTTATTGGGCTAGGACCAAAACAGTGCGCGGGCATGCGGGGCCGAGTTTTACTGCTGTAACTCCCTCGCTCGTCACACTTCCCCACGACCCGCATTGAATGCGTGACTTGGGGGTCGTGTGTGACGTGGGGGTCATGCGTGGGGAGGTTGCGGCCCTCATGCGTCACATTGTAGTAAATGGTAAGAGGCGGCATACGCCTTCCCCATAAAAAGGAGGAAACCGCGGGCGTGCTGCTCATTTACCCTCAGCGTCTCTCCAATTTCAGAACCATCGTCACCCCTTCTTCTTCAAGCGAAAAAACTGAAACTCCCGCCTCCATCATCCGCCGTGCCCCCATTGCCCTTAATCTCCCATTGCTCCAGATTCCTCACCTCTTTCCTGGCCGCCATGGCAACCAAAACCAGTAAGGGCAAGGGAGTGGCCAAGGACATCAGGTAGAAAGAGAAGTTGGAGAGCGAGTTGGCGGCGCTTCGGACGCAGCTTGCCTTCTTCCCCTTGACGGTTGATGCGGTCCACCTCAGGAACTACTTCAGGCCTCTGTGGGGGGCGAAGACGATGGGGCATCCGGCCACGCACATCATCCCCGTCGATTTTGCCGAGGCCGGCCCGAATCGGTATCCTTTCTTCGTTGACTACTTCTCCTACGGGCTCCGCCCCCTTTCTCCGACTTTTTCAACGATGTCATGCACACCTACGGCTTACATCTTCTTGATTTCACGCCGAATGCCGTGGCGTGCATGCCCTCTTTGCCCACCTCTATGAGGGCTTCGCTGGAATGCTTCCCAGCACGACGCTCTTCCGCCACTACTTCTATCCCCGTATCCAGGTGGGGGGTGCCATCTTCGGCTACGTCACCTGCATCCCCATGGACCTAGGAGAAGGGCACGTATCCAGAGGGTGCCCAGAAGGAGAGGTGGGAGGATTGGTGGGTCGGTGGCTATGGATCGAGGAGGAGGACCCGCAGGAGTTCTGTCGAGTTCGTTAGAGCCCGCCAGTCCACCGCAAGGACTAGAGCGACCTCGACGCCGACGACAAGAAGCTCATGATCGCTACTACCAGAATCCATCGCCTCACCATGGCCGGGCTCACCCTTGAGATGACTGGGGACCATTACATCCGCCGCCGAATTGCTCCACTGCATAACAAGGGGAGGTCGGCCTGGCTCTTCAGGAACGCGACCGACATCATGAGGCTTCGCCCTGGCTTGAAGCACAACTTCACGGTGATGGGGCACGCCCATTTTTTCAGAGGCTTTTTCAGTTCAATGTGGGTGACGATAGCAGGGCTGAGAGAGCCAGCAAGGCCGCGAAGGCTGGCAAGGCCGTCAAGGGGCCTTTGTTCGGGTTGCCGGTGGGAGTGGTCCCGCTAAGCAACAACTCTCGCCAAACCGACATCATCGCCATGATTCCAGACTTCAACACGCACAGCTTTGACCAAAATTGGGCTGAGCCAGAGGCGAAGCAGGTGCAGGAGTTCTTTGACAACCTGTCGGAGAGGTATGTCCGCGATGAGACACTTCTTATCCAGGACACCACCAAGGAGGAGCTAGACTACATCGCTGCCAGGGCGGCGGATGCAGTGCTTGCCAGGGAAGCTGGCAGTGCTGGCCACGTGGAGGATGAGGCCGAAGCAGCCGTGGAGGAGGATCTTGCCGGATGAGCAGAGTCTGCTGGGGAGGCCAGCAGCACCGGCACCGGGGCCCTTCTCATCGAAGATGTGGTTGAGGAGTCAACCGAGGAAGAGGCCGGGGTTGATGACCCTCCGGCCACGGGGAAACGACGTGTTCTGCGGTGGGCCAGCTCTGGCGAGCCGGTCCGGCCCGGCAGGACCGAGCAGCGGCAAGAGGTCCAGGCGGAGTCCGTGCGCCTGACGAGGGCCGCGGCAGTGAAGAAGGTGGTGAGGGCCGCGGTGGCGAAGAAGAAAGCGACCGCCTCTTATTCGTCCAAGCGTCGTCGGACTCCATCCCCTTCCCCTCTTCCCGCAGATGTCAACATGGAGGTCGTCTTCGATCTTGGGTCTCTCAGCCCAAGGACGAAGAGGAAGGCAGCGGAAGAGGAGGTGAAGGATGAGTAAGCATCTTGCCCTTCATCATCCTCGTCCCTTTAGACCGTGCCGGTTTTCTTGACTTGTTTTTATTCTTGCAGGGATATGGAGATGCAGGCCCAGAGGGCGGCGAAGAAGGCCAAGGCCTCGATGGGCGACAAGCCCCCGGCGGGTACTTCGCATACGTCGTTGTTGGTGAAGAGCAGCCCGGACAACAGTCCCCGACGCAGCCCCCGCTCCAGCCCCCTGTGTAAGCTCACCACTCACTCCTCCACTGATGAACATTGGGGTGGGAATCCTTGATGCCGACCTTGCCGGGTTCGTAGGAGAAGAACGGCGGCAGGAGGAGCCGCTGAGGGCTACCCCCAACACGCCGCCCCTCTCGGCTACGCCGCTCCGAGGGGCGTCCCCGGCAAGGGCATCCACCACCGAGCCCACTCATATGGAGGAGGAGACGAACTTGGGTGCCGAGGCAACAAATGCTAGAGAGGAGGGCACTACTTCTTCCCAGCTTGAAGCAGGTAAGTAGTTTTTTTTCTGTCCTTGCTCTTTCTCTTTCTTATTGAACCTTGACCTTGGTCTCGTATCATCCTCTCTTCTTGGTATCCAGATCCTTCCTCGGCACTCCGGGAGGATATCGACACCGTTATCGGGGAGGTCACCAGGGACGCCGAGGCCGAGGCCAACAAGATCGCCGCCGAGGAGGCCGCCAAGACCGCCACTGAAGAGGCCGTCAAGGAGCCTGCCGGGGAGGCCGGCAAGGTCGCTGCCGAGTGGGCCGGCAAGGGGCCTGCCGGAGAGGAGCTTACTAGTAACGCTTTTTAAAAGGCAACGCTGCTACTAATTATTAGTAGCGCTTGGCCGCAGAAAGCGTTGCTACTATGCGCTTAACAGTAGCGTTGTAGCTACAAAACACGCTACTACTATAATTGCCAAACCGTTGCCATCAGGCCAGGCATACTAGTAGCATTGGTGTGCAAAAAGCGCTAATGCTATTGTACGTAGCAATAGCACTTTCCTCTGACCAACGCTACTACTAAATTTAGCCCCCTCCTATGACCAAAGTTTAGTCCCACCTCGCTCCGCGAACAGAATTTTTACCACCTTAAATATGGTGCTTCTCAAACCATCACAACCAGTTGGTCTTCATCGAACTCTATGTGTAGGATCTGTGGCCGCAATAGGAATCTTTGTCGGTTCTTAAACCGGCGAGGATTCCTATTGACAATTCAAATTCTACACAAAAAGATCGATGATGACCAATGCATTTTTTAATTTGATGTCTTAACGATAATAGCCTTAGTAGTAGCGTTGGTTAAGAAAAAATGCTACTGCTATTGATCGTAGCAGTAGCGCTTGTTAGAAACAAGCGCTGCCACTAAAGCCCTTATCCAAAACCGCCCCGCACGCACGTCCCCTCACTTCCCCCCTCACACTCACATCGTACGTTGCTCCATCGCCATCGCCGCCGTCCCTCCTCCTCCTCCGTCGTCATCCTCCACCCCCAAG
>NC_057803.1:285526168-285527411 GCF_018294505.1 Triticum aestivum | reverse complement strand
ATTTGAATAGAATAAAATATGAAATTGAAAAAAATTAGTAAATGTTGGTCTTTCGAATAGAATAGGAAATTTTTAGAAATTTTGAATAAGTAATTTTGAATAGAATAAAATATGAAATTTTAAAAATAGGTAAATGTAGGTCTTTTGAATAGACTAGAAACTTTGAATAAGTAAATTTAAAAAGAATAGGAAATTATAAGTAAATTTGAAAAAGAAAATTTGAAAAGAATAGGAAATTACAAGTAAATTTGAATAGAATAATTCAATGTAGCTCACTAAGTCCTAAGATGACGATAATAATGTTTTTGTTTATATTTTGTTTTTGCAAAGATCAAGGAGCCCCTGCATCATCCCCACCACTGTCCCCGTCACCGACTCCCTCCGACCTCGATCGAGGTGAGACCAACCACCCCATGTTGTTAATTTAATTTAGGTATTTTAGGTGTTTAATCTTAAAATAACATAGTATGAACCATAGTTATGATCGAAGCATGTTTAAAATGTAGGTTTTTAATTAGGTGTAGTTAATAGAATTTAGGTGTATATCTTGAATGCTTATTGAATACTCATATGATGTAGATATAAACATGTATATCTTGTGTTTCTCAAATAGAATATGTGCTTGACCAAGTGGCCGGCCATGTTTGCAGGTTACACCTCCAATAGTGGCCTATGTTTTGCTGGAGTGTTGATTAATTTCCATTCCGGCAAATTTCAGGCGCTTGATATGTCTTTTTTTAGCAAAGGTCATGTCGGATTATTCCGTGAATTCTGGCATGACTTGTGCTAGAATATGTAGGAAATATCAAGTGGCCTGGATTTTCTCGAAAAATAATTAAATGACATTTAGGGTTGACTTTAAGTCTGTTGAGGCTCCATCATCGAAGGTCAAAAAATCAGTGAGGGAGTGTATCCACCATATATGAGAGAGGACGAAGAAGCCCGACTGTTGTTGTGGGGGTCGTTTCTCCTTCTTTTCCTTGTGCTAGACCTTTGTTATGCACTAGGGAAAGGAGGAGTAACGACCATCACCGACGGTCACAAATGTCAGAGAGGAATCAGTGAGGGAGTGTATCCACCATATATGAGAGAGGACGAAGAAGCCCGACTGTTGTCGTGGGGGTCGTTTCTCCTTCTTTTCATTGTGCTAGACCTTAACGACCATCATAGATGGTCGCAAATGTCAGAGAGGAATCAGTGAGGTAGTGTATCCACCATATATGAGAGAGGACGAAGAAGCCCG
>NC_057803.1:285506974-285525844 GCF_018294505.1 Triticum aestivum | reverse complement strand
ACGGTCGCAAATGTCAGAGAGGAATCGGTGAGGGAGTGTATCCACCATATATGAGAGAGGACGAAGAAGCCCGACTGTTGTCGTGGGGGGGGGGTGTTTCTCCTTCCTTTCCTTGTGCTAGACCTTTGTTATGCACTAGGGAAAGCAGGAGTAACGACCATCATCGACGGTCGCAAATGTCAGAGAGGAATCAGTGAGGGAGAGTCTCCACCATATAGACTCGGCAGACCGATAGTCAACCCGTTATGAATAATAATGAACTAATTTAATTTTTATAGTACATATATTGAATTTTTAAATTTTAATTTTTGAATTATCAATGTAGGAAATGTCGTCATCATACGACAAAATCTCCCGGGGGAGTGCAGCTGGTGCAACGACGACCGAGGTCTGTGCGACAGGCCTCACCTGGATGAAGATCGGTGCTTCAGCATTAAGCTCCAGGAGACCTTCAATGTTGAATCGGTACGCAATGACGAAAAGTGTTTTTTTCGTAATTAAGCATGACTTCCACTATTTCAACGTGTAATTTTCATCTTTTACAATTTGAGTAGCTTATCCCATGCCATGCAAGACGCTATGTCTTGGAGAGGATGGGTTTTGAAGACCATGAAAATTTTGAAACAAAGAAAATTCACCTAAGGACCCTTCATGATGTGGATTTTGAAGTAAATTTGTATAATTCTGAGAGCGTAACCCATTTTGGTTGCAAAAATTGGGAAACACTTTGCAAGATGTATGGTTTTTATGAGGGTATGCTTGTCACCATGGATCTTGGTGATCCTAACATCGACCAAGACAATATGGACATTTGGGTCCTTGTTGATACGCTTCCAATTCTACCGCTATGTGACTTTCTCAAACATAGTTGTTAACTAATTTATATTGTTCATTTCAAAATAGTTGACAGCTTATTTTCATTGTTCAAACAATGTGCGGAACATGGTAGACAGAACCTACTACACCGATGGCTCTGAGTTAACTTATCAGGAGAAAAATCATTTGGTCGCATTTTGTACTGATCTTGAGAATTACAATATCTATTATAAAACTCCTCCACATTATGATCAATATGTGCCACTAGTGCGTGTGTTGAACTATGGTAACATCCATGGAGATGTCATGGTAAGATTTTTTTAGTATTACGACATCCGTGCATCTTTTGCATAAATTCTTTTAAAACTTAACTACATTGCTAACTACGAAGCTATTACTATGTTTTTCAACAGAAAATCCCGAATGATTGTGTGCCTCATATGATGTATCATAATGGTCGCCTTGATGTTTTGAACATACAGCCAAGTCAACATACGAATCTCACTTGTCCATATTGGATTTCTAAAAGAAGTGGAGACATGAAAATCAAAGAATGGAAAAATGTATGGACAGTCGTACGGAGGTACATGGAAGCAACATTGTGCGAAAGGCAAGAATTGAAGACAGGATAATCTCCATTCTCCATAATGGAGAGTCAGGGCATATCTTGTTTTATGCTATTTTACCTAAGAGAAGGTAGTAGGTCCTAGTTAATAATACTCATGATCATGTGCTAAGAATAACTAAGTAGGATGGGTTAGATGACTATGATGATGATGTGGTATCGAGTAGAAGTTGTATGATCGATGATGAAGAGTATGACTTGTTATTATGCTACTAGTGATGAGTTATTTATTATTATGATCAATGATGCATGATGCTAAGTTGTTATATGAGCATGATTACTTATTATATATAACAGTGGGTGAAAGGAACCTGGATTAGATTCAAGTGAAGCCAACATGTGGTGCACATCGAAAGTACTACTAATCCAAACAAGATCAAGTTTGGATTAGAGTAGTACTTTCGACATGCACCACATGTTGCCTCCACTTGAATCTACTCCACATTCATTTCACCCACTGTTATATATAATAAGTAATAATGGTCATAAAATCATATGATGAAAGTACTGTATATAAAACCACACAATGAAAATAAGATGTATTCTTAAAAATACAGGAAAGTTTAGCAACGGCGCTTTTTAGAACAAGCGCTACTGCTACTTATAAGTAGTAGTAGCGCTCCCTTTCCAGCGCGACTGTTACTAGTTAGCTGTAGCGCCTTTGTGGTAGCGCTAGACCCAGCGCTACTTGTTGTGGAACGTTGCAGAAAACAAAAAAATTCCTATGGTTTCACCAAGATCCATCTATGAGTTCATCTAGCAACGAGTGATTGGATTGCATCTACATACCTTTGTAGATCATGCGCGGAAGCGTTCAAAGAACGGGGATGAGGAAGACGTACTCGACGTGATCCAAATCACCGGAGATCCTAGCGCCGAACGGACGGCACCTCCATGTTCAACACACGTACGGTCAGTGTGATGTCTCCTCCTTCTTGATCCAGCAAGGGGGGAGGAGAGGTTGATGAAGATCCAGCAGCACGACGGCGTGGTGGTGGATGCAGGGCGTCACAGTACCAGGGCTTCGCCATATACTGTGGGAGAGAGAGGTGTAGCAGGGGAGAGGGAGGCGCCAAGACTCAAGGTGTCGCTGCCCCCTCCCTCCCCCCTTTATATAGGCTCCCCTAGGGGCGCCGGCCCTAGGAGATGGGATCTCCTAGGGGGGCGGCGGCCAAGGGTGGAGTAGCCCCCAAGGCAAGGTGGGGCGCCCCCCCCCCCCCACCCCTAGGGTTCCAACCCTAGGTGCATGGGGTGGGCCTAGGGGGGCGCACCAGCCCACTATGGGCTGGTTCCCCTCCCCACTTTGGCCCATGGGGCCCTCCGGGATGGGTGGCCCCACCCGGTGGACCCCCGGGACCCTTCCGCTGGTCCCAGTACAATACCGGTGACCCCGAAACTCTCCCGATGGCCGAAACTGCACTTCCTATATATAATTCTTCACCTCCGGACCATTCCGGAACTCCTCGTGACATCCAGGATGTCATCCGGGACTCTGAACAACTTTAGGGTTACTGCATATTCATATCTCTACAACCCTAGCGTCACCGAACCTTAAGTGTGTAGACCCTACGGGTTCGGGAGACATGTAGACATGACCGAGACGGTCTCCGGTCAATAACCAACAGCGGGATCTGGATACCCATGTTGGCTCCCACATGCTCCTCGATGATCTCATCGGATGAACCACGATGTCGAGGATTCAAGCAACCCCGTATTCAATTCCCTTTGTCAATCGGCACGTTACTTGCCTGAGATTCGATCGTCGGTATCCCAATACCTCATTCAATCTCGTTACCGGCAAGTCACTTTACTCGTACCATAATGCATGATCCCGTGACCAGACACTTTGTCACTTTGAGCTCATTATGATGATGCATTACCGAGTGGGCCCAGAGATACCTCTCTGTCATACGGAGTGACAAATCCCAGTCTTGATCCGTGTCAACCCAACAGACACTTTCGGAGATACCCGTAGTATACCTTTATAGTCACCCAGTTATGTTGTGACGTTTGGTATACCCAGAGCACTCCTATGGTATCCGGGAGTTGCACGATCTCATGGTCTAAGGAAAAAAATACTTGACATTGTAAAAACTCTAGCAAACGAACTATACGATCTTGTGCTATGTTTAGGATTGGGTCTTGTCCATCACATCATTCTCCTAATGATGTGATCCCATTATCAATGACATCCCCATGTCCATAGTCAGGAAACCATGACTATCTGTTGATCAACGAGCTAGTTTACTAGAGGCTTACTAGGGACATGTTGGTGTCTGTGTATTCACACATGTATTATGATTTCCGGATAACACAATTATAGCATGAATAAAAGACAATTATCATGAACAAGGAAATATAATAATAATCCTTTTATTATTGCCTCTAGGGCATATTTCCAACACTACTGCTATGCAAATTTCAAGTGCTACTGCTAGGGTTTTCCCTAGTAGTGGGTAACCACTGAGCTTACCGGTTTAAAACACCGTGTATCTTAGATGGTTTCTGCTATCTTTGGTGAGTCACCTTGTTATTCATCAAGAGTGAGTACTTGTCACAGTAATATAAACCGCCCTTTAATCGATCTGTAATTTACTTCAGGTCCCAGGAGCAGCAACCTTATCCAGGACACACTTGTGAAGCTCAAGGCGGTCTATACTCTTGTTGAGCATTTGTATACTGCAGCTTAGCGTACATTGGCTACCATCTCCCCAGATAATCAAGGATCCAATCTATTAAGTGATGTGTTGAAGAAATTATCAATCCTGCCCACCAAAATTCAAGAGGTAAAGCGGTCTTGTGCAAGAGCCGGTGCTGTGACAGCCTAGAGCCGTGCTAAGGTGAGCCGGTCCGACCTGGCAGGACCGAGTAGCGGCAAGAGGTCTAGGGCAGTACGTGCACCTGACGAGGGCCGCGGTAGCAAAGGAGGTGGTGCAGGTCGTGGTGGCAAAGAAGAAAACGACTGCCTCTTCTTCATCAAAGCGTCGCCGGACTCCATCCCCTTCCCCTCCTCCCGCAGATGTCAACACGGAGGTCATCTTCGATCTTGGGTCTCTCAGCCCAAGGAGGAAGAGGAAGGCAGCGGAAGAGGAGGTGGAGGATGAGTAATCATCTTGCCCTTCATCATCGCCGTCCCTTCAAACTCCGCCAGTTTTCTTGACTTGTCTTTATTCTTGCAGGGATATGGAGACGTTGGCCCAGAGGGCGGCGAAGAAGGCCAAGGCCTCGATGGGGGACAAGCCCCCGGCGGGTACTTCATGTATGTCGTTGTTGGTGGAGCGCAGCCCGTATAGTAGTCCCCGAAGCAGCCCCCGCTCCAGCCCCCAGCATAAGCTCACCACTCACTCCTCCACTGATGAACATTGGGGTGTGAATCCTCGATGCTGACCTTGCCGGGTTCATTAGAGAAGAACGGCGGCAAGAGGAGCCACTAAGGGCCACCCCCAACACGCAGCCCCTCTCGACTACGCCGCCCCGAGGGGCGTCCCCGGCGAGGGCATCCACCACTGAGCCCACTCATATGAAGGAGGAGACGAACTTGGGTGCCGAGGGTTCTGCCCCGGTAACAAATGCTAGAGGGGAGGGTGCTACTTCTTCCCAGCTTGAAGTGGGTAAGTCATTTGCTTTCCACCCTCGTTCTTTCTCTTTCTTATTGAACCTTGACCTTGGCCCCGTCTCATCCTCTCTTCTTGGTATCCAAATCCTTCCTCGACGGACCGAGAGTATATCGACACCATTATCGGGGAGGTCGCCAGGGACGCCGAGGCCGAGGCCAACAAGATCGCCACCAAGAAGGCTGCCAAGACCGCCGCTGAAGAGGCCGCCAAGGAGCCTGACGGGGAGGCCAGCAAGGCCACTACCAAGGAGGTCGGCAAGGTGCCTGCCGGAGAGGCCAGCAAGGCCACTGCCGAGGAGGGGGTGGTTGACGACCAACCTTCCTCCTCTGCTGCCTCCGGCTCGGACAAGTACTTGAAGGTGGGCGACGACCTATTCGTCCACCTTCCAGGAACGGCAAGCACCAGGGCGCCAACCGAAGGGGAGGCGTTCGGCAATGAGGCGCTCGCCTCCCCCGGGCTCCAGGTTGTTGACGAACCGAGCACCGGCGGTGGCGGTTAGCAAGAGGAGCAGCTGCTTCGGGCCATGAGAACCAACTTCCAGAAGCTCAGGCGCTTCACCGTGACCGCCTGGACAAGGCAAAATTCAAGATGGCGGCAGTGGATAAGGCGGAGGCGGATCTCGAGGAACGCATCATCGAAACGCAGGCCTGGTTCCGCCAAGCCCACGAGGAACTAAAGGTCGTTCAGGAACTATTGGCTGAGCGCAAACATGAGCTCATCCTGAAGCGGGCCAATGTAGAGAAAGCCGAAGAGGCGTCGACGGAACAAGCCGCCAAGGATGAGGCCTCTCGACATCAACACCAAGCCAAGCTGAACTCCGAGGAGGAGGACCTTGCCGCTCGTGAGGAGACACTCACCGCCATGCTCCGTAGCAAGGATGAGGAGGTCGAGAAGCTCGTTGTGCTGCGGACCCGGGAACTGGAGCAGAAGCACAGGGAGGCGCTCGATGCCCAAGCCTTGGTCCATGCCGGTAGAGTGAAGGAGCTGGAGGTGGAGCAGGATGGCCTGAAGAAATAGGTCCTAGAGCTGGTGAAGGAGAAAGACATGCTCAATGGCGCCTTGGTGGAGGCACAGGCCGCAGTCCTCGGCAAAGTTGAGTTGCTCTCCAAGGCCAATGACTCCATCAAAGACCTGAAGCTGAAGCTGGAGGGTCATGAGGGGACGCTTTTGGAGGTTAGGGTTTGGGAAGAGACCCTAACCAAGGACCTGGAGAACGAGAAGCAGCTGCGGAGGAACGACGCCTCCAACCACGAGGATTACGTGAAGGGCAAAAACCTCTGGATCAACTGCCTCGTCGGTGTCGCAGAGAGGCTTACCACGCAAATGGCCGTCATGGGCATGTCAAGATTTAGGTATTCCCCTAAGGCGGGTGCGAGCCCCAATGCCAAGATGACCCTATTCTTCGAGGGCGTTCTTGAGGCCATGGAGCAGCTCTGTTCCAACAGAGCGTCCTCTCTGACCAACGAGGCCCGGAGGCTCTGCCGGGGTGCCCTGACCATGGTTCTCACCAAGGTGGCATACTGGAACCCCAACATCAACTTCGACGCCGCGCTGGAGAGCTTGCCGGAGGGTGTGGACCTCACGGAGCTCGAAGAGCGTATCGAGCCCATCATCAGCCACGTCGATGGAGTTCGAAGGATAGAGGGCCAGCACCGGGACTAGGCACCCCGTTTCTCATCGCCGCTGCAGATTCATCACCAAGACAATTTTTATCTTTATTTAGAACCGCAGCAACAAATAGTGTAATATAACTCTGGAGTACTTTGAAATGATGCATGTTATGTTCCTGTTCGACCTTTCTTTGTATACGCACCCTATGCTCAACTAGATAGGCTTGCCGGCGCATAAACCCAGGCTTCGGCGTTTCGAGGACGGATCCTCAACAACTGGCCGGGTGTGCTTGCGGCCAAGTAAACCACCTTGCCGTTCTCAGCCCGGCCGCTCGAACTGTTGAGCGGACTCGAAACAGAACAAGGGTGTTTCCAATAGCGGGAAGGCCACCTTGCCGTGCTCGATGCAGCCGCTCGAACTGTTGAGCAAACTCGAAATAGAACAAGGGCGTTGCCAATAGTGGAACACCCCCATCGCGTGCAGGTTTCTCATACCAAGAGCAGGATCTCTGAGGAAAACAACCTTATACATAAAGGAATTACTCAAAGTTTTGCATGACTTAGCTTGTTTGTCGCCACGCGAGAGTTTATTGCATCCGCAAATGATGCCGCTCATTCGGTCGTCTTCTTCCTTGGAGTGACGACCACGATGAAGTCGCTGCGCCAACTAGACCAGATTTTCACAACCGCGCGCCCCTACCCGGCGCGCTAGAGATGTCGGGGGAAACGACACCTATGGGATCCCTTTTTGCTACGGTTGGCGGCGCGAGGTTGTGCAAAGAGCGGGTCTAGAAGCCAGCACGAGGATCGTTTACCCAGGTTCGGGCTGCGAGGATGCGTAATACCCCTAGTCCTACTTTGCTGTATATTTGAGTGTTCTTGAGTTCTTGAACTAGCTGCGATGTGTGCGTCGTCCAAGAAATCCGAATCCTTCTCCAGTACGCCTCGAGCCTCCTTTTATAGTCAAAAGGGGCTGGCACAGTGGCACACAGGAGGTGAAAAGGTATACAGTAATCGAGTCTATCTCATGGCACCGTAGGACAAACACATTTAATGTGCTACCGACGTGCTCTTCTTGCTTTATCGGGGACGGCATGGAAGCTTGTCCCAGATGTCGCCACCTCGCCTGCCTTTGATGCGCGTCCGAACTGACGAGGCGTGTAGTCCCACGTTGGCTGGCTGCTGAGTTGGTGCGGTGGCTGATACGTCTCTGTCGTATCTATAATTTTTGATTGTTCCATGCCAATATTGTACAACTTTCATATACTTTTGGCAACTTCATATACTATTTTTGGGACTAACATATTGATCCAGTGCCCAGTGCTAGTTCCTGTTTGTTGCATGTTTTTGTTTCGCAGAATATCCATATCAAACGGAGTCCAAACGGGATAAAAATAGACGGAGATTTTTTTGGAATATATATGATTTTTTTGGAAGAAAAATCCATGTGAGATGGTGCTCGAGGGAGGCACGAGGCAGGGGGGCGCGCCCCACCCCCTTGGGCGCGCCCCTGACCCTCATGGCCACCCCGTAAGGCGGTTTATGCCCTTCTTTCACCGCAGGAAAGCTAATATCCGGATAGAAATCTGTTAAAATTTCAGCCCAATCGGAGTTACGGATCTCGGGGAATATAAGAAACGGTGAAAGGGTAGAATCTGATAACGCAGAAATAGAGAGAGACAGAGAGACATATCCAATCTCGGAGGGGCTCTCGCCCCTCCCACGCCATGGAGGCCATGGACCAGAGGGGAAACCCTTCTCCCATCTAGGGAGGAGGTCAAGTAAGAAGAAGAGGGAGGGGGGCTCTCTCCCCCTCGCTTCAAGTGGCGCCGGAGTGCCACCGGGGGCCATCATCATCACTGCAATCTTCGCCAACAACTTCACCGCCATCATCACCAACTCTTCCCCCCTCTATGCAGCGGTGTAACCTCTCTCTTCCCCGCTATAATCTCTACTTAAACATGGTGCTCAACGCTATATATTATTTCCCAATGATGTATGGCTATCCTATGATGTTTGAGTAGATTCGTTTTGTCCCATGGGTTATTTGATGATCGTGATTGTTTTGAGTTGCAAGTTTTATTATTGGTGCTGTCCTATGGTGCTCTCCGTGTCACGCAAGCGTGAGGGGTTCCCGCTGTAGGGTGTTGCAATACGTTTATGATTTGCTTATAGTGGGTTGCGTGAGTGACTGAAACACAAACCCGACTAAGGGGGTTGTTCGTATGGGATAAAGAGGACTTGATACTTTAATGCTATGGTTGTGTTTTACCTTAATGATCTTTAGTAGTTGCGGATGCTTGCTAGAGTTCCAATCATAAGTGCATATGATCCAAGTAGAGAAAGTATATTAGCTTATGCCCCTCCCTCATATAAAATTGCAATAATGATTACCGGTCTAGTTATCGATTGCCTAGGGACAAATAACTTTCTCATAACAAAAAGCTCTTTACTAAAAATAACTTAGTTGTTTCTTTATCTAAACAGCCCCTACTTTTTATTTACATGCTCTTTATTATCTTGCAAACCTATCCAAAAACACCTACAAAGTACTTCTAGTTTCATACTTGTTCTAGGTAAAGCGAACATCAAGCGTGCGTAGAGTTGTATCGGTGGTCGATAGAACTTGAGGGAATATTTGTCTGCCTTTAGCTCCTCGTTGGGTTCGACACTCTTACTTATCGAAAACTGTTGCGATCCCCTATACTTGTGGGTTATCAAGACCTTTTTCTGGCACCGTTGCCGGGGAGCAATAGCGTGGGGTGAATATTCTCATGTGTGCTTGTTTGCTTTATCACTAAGTAATTTTTATTTGCTGTTCTTAGTTGTTCTTTATCTTTAGTTATGGATATGGAACACGAAATACCAAAATAATTAGGTGTACTTGCTGCTCATGGAGATGAGGAACCTCCTAAAACCCTTGATGCTCGTTATGTGACATATATTATGTACTACTTTGATAATCCAGAGAAAACCCCATTCAATTTGGTAATGGGAGACACGTTGGATCAACGTGAATACTTTAGGGATTATTGCTTGACTCAAAAAAGGAAACTATTATGGGATCAAATTTATATGTTGTATTGGTATGCTAGGCAACTATGCTTGAGATATGATTATACTTGTTGCTCTAGGATGAAGGCTCCACACCTTCCCTTTTCATGTGAATTTAATGATAATGAAACTTTGGCTTCTTATGCTAGAGGTATATATGACTACTATGATGTGGAACAAATAGAAGAATTCGTTGCTTTTATGGGTGCTTATGAAATTGAATCTATGTTCAAAGAATATGAAAATCTTTATGATGTTGTCTACAGACCTGAAAATTTAGCTATCCTTAAATATTGTTATGAGAATTATGAATACAATTCCGATATTGATGCATTTATTGAGAAAGTCTCCGCTGTCCAAGAAGAGACTAATATTTTGCAGGAATCTATGGAATAAGAAATTGACGAAACTGTGAGCTCATTGGATGAAAAAGATGAGGAGGAGAGCGAAGAACAAAAGGAGGAAGAGCGGATTGATCACATGTGCCCACCTTCTAATGAGAGTAACTCTTCAACTCATACATTGTTTAATTTCCCTTCGTGCTTACCGAAGGATGAGTGCTATGATAATTGCTATGATCCCGTTGATTCTTTTGAAATATCCCTTTTTGATGATGCTTTCTATGCTTGTGGCCAAGATGCCAATATGAATTATGCTTATGGAGATGAACTTGCTATAGTTCCTTATGTTAAACATGAAATTGTTGCTATTGCACCCACACATGATAGTCCTATTATCTTTTTGAATTCTCCAAACTACACTATATCGGAGAAGTTTGTGCTTATTAAGGATTATATTAATGGGTTGCCTTTTACTACTACACATGATGATTTTAATAGATATAATATGCATGTGCTTTCTGCTCCTACTTGCAATTATTATGAGAGAGGAACTATATCTCCACCTCTCTATGTTTCCAATACGATAAAATTGCAAGAAACTATTTATACTATACATTGGCCTTTACTATGTGTGCATGAATTGTTCTTTTATGACATGCCGATGCATAGGAAGAGAGTTAGAATTCGTTGTTACATGATACATGTTACTTTGTGCTCACTACTAAATTACAAATCATTGTTAATTAAAATTGGCTTTGATATACCTTGGGATCCGGGTGGATTCACTACTTGAGCACTATATGCCTAGCTTAATGGCTTTAAAGAAAGCGCTGCCAGGGAGACAACCCGGAAGTTTTAGAGAGTCATTTATTTCTACTGGGTGCTTTCATATAGTTTAAAAACAACAAAAATAAAGAGGGGAACCCAAAACCTTTTCAAAAAGGAAAGTGAAAGTGACAGAGACAAGCATTGTTGAAGTGGGACCTAGCCTTGAACTTTGTTCATGCTCACAGAAACTTTGTGAGAGAGACAAGCATTGTTGAAGTGGGAGCTAGCCTTGAACATTGTTGAAGTGGGAGCTAGCCTTGAACTTTGTTCATGCTCACAGCTACTTGAGCACTTTGTAAACTTTGTGAATCTTTGTTGAAGAGAGACAAAATTTTCAATAAAAATAATTATCCCCTTGTACAATTCCATTGTATTACAAAATTTCAAACAAAAAACTACGCTCACGCAAGATCTATCTAGGAGATGCATAGCAAAGAGAGGGGGAGAGTGTGTCTACGTACACACATAGACCGAAAGCGGAAGCATTTGACAACGCGGTTGATGTAGTCGAACTTCTTCTCGTGCGAAAGTTGTGGCTATTTTGATCTTACCGGTTTTACATAGACCGGTTGTACCGCTTCTTACACCGGTTGTATCGGTTGACCGGTACTACCGGTGTTCGGGGCTGTTGTGCCGCTCCAGAGTTGGTTCGATGGTTGTATCGGCCATGTACCGCTCTACCACCGGTCTAGGTTCTGTTGTGGAGCGGTTCTTGGGCGGTTATGGGCCGGTTGTACTTGTTAGTTCAGTTTAATTGGTACTACTGGTTCCCTGGGCTGTTGTACCATCAGTGGCTGAATCTTCACGAAGATCTGCATGCCACCACGCAGGCACTTGTCGAGTCAGCCTAGAGGTCACATGTCACCACGCAGGTGCCTGCCTAGCTGGTGGGCTGGCAGCTGCATGGGGACAACGGCGGAGTCTTGGCAGACGTGGGCCTGGATGCGGCCCCACATATGTTTTCAGCAAGAGTCTTGTCGGGGCCCCGGCAAGGGTCTTGCCGTGGCATCTTGGTCGTCCCCGGCAAGGGTCTTGCCGGGGGTCTCGTGGGTATCCTTGGCAAGGATCTTGCCGAGGATCGTCGTCTTCTAGTCATCATATAGTCTTGTGTGCTTCTGGTTTCAACAAAGATCTTCATGCCACCATGCAGGCACTTCCCGAGCCTTGGTTTCAATGCTAACGATGGCCTCGGAACTCTCAGGCTCAAGGGTGGCTGCAATGTCGGTGTTGAGAAAGTTTCTTGCCGAGGCTGCGGAGGCCGCCCCGGCAAGGGCCTTGCCGGGGGAGTCCACCTCGCCCCTCTGCTCTTCGTGTTTCTGGCTTGGCGTAGTTCTGGTTGTCTTGTGGCTTTGCTTCCTTCCTCTGCCCCGCTAGGTGTGTCCGCAGGCGCGGCTCCAACTGCCCGCGCACAAGTAAAGGGGTACAAAATAGGACCCCTCCTTTTGAAGGCTGCCAAGCCAAAGTGTCTTCTTCTATGAAACTAGCCGGAGCCACTGGATTGTTCGTGCATTCCGTGAGCGTGACTCACAGTACCCAATCGACATTTGAACCCAGATAAAGTCGTATCTTGCTTTATAGACTTATCAGGAGTACGTGAGGTCAGAGTAACAGCATACATCACGGGCCGATTTATCCAAGTTCCAAGGAAGGCGGCTTATGAAGCCTGGATTCATCCTGACTATGTGTAAACCGTGCTCTCGCATGACAAGTCGTCGTTTGAACCTTAATCGAGCTCAGATCTTGGTCGAATACGCTGTAAAGACTGATCATTAAGAGTTCGGCGGGTCAATCAGGATGACCTAATGGAGTTGAAGCAGCTGGTTACAGGTAGGATGACCCGGTCAGAGTTTGTTCTCTTTGGTCAAATGTGCCTATATTTGAACAAACCTGGTCAAGATGGTTGTAACACTATGTTTTGTTTGGTCGAATACGCCTTTGTTTGAACAGGAAGCCCCCAAGTGACATGCTTACAAGTGTGGCATTGAGCCGATCAAGAGGGTACCGGCAGCTATGTTCTCTTTGGTGAATATACCTATGTTTGAATAGGAAGCCCCCAAGTGATACACTGACAGATCGCACTCATCAGGGACCTATGTTTGAGCCGTGTTGTGCATCCAACTCTCTTAGGTCCCTGAAATTGTGGGCATCGAGCCTCTTAAATGGTGATAAAGACTCAACTTCGAGGAAGTGAAACGACAGAGGCCCTGAATTGTTAGGGATGCCGGCTTTATTGTACTGATTATAATATATACATCAGGTAACTATGTACATCATGAGAGCCGGAGGCTCAAGTATAGTAGGGCCGAAGATGAGCAATGTTCCACGGCCGACAGGTCTCCTCCTCCGATGTGCGTGAGTCCTTGTTGTGTGAACGTTGATAAGGTAGTATGACCCATTATGTAAATTCTTTCTGACCACAAAAGGTCCTTCCCAAGGCGGTGACAACTTATGCATATATGTCTGATCTTGGATGAGCCGGAGCACTAAGTCACCTTCTTGAAAGGTTCAGGTTTTAACACAGCGGCTGTGATAACGACGTAGGTCTTGCTGATAAATCGCTGAACGAGCCGCCGCGAGATCACGCTCCTCATCCAATAAGTCAAGTGCATCTTGACGCACCTTTTCATTGTCAGCCTCAACATAAGCCGCCACCCAGGGTGAATCGTGATGGATATCCCTAAGGAGAACTGCCTCTGCCCCATAAATCATGAAAAAAGGTGTGTAACCCATAGACCCGTTGGGGGTCGTATTGATGCTCCATAACACTGAGGGTAACTCCTCCACCCAACAACCCGGCATTCTCTGCAAAGGAACCATAAGCCGGAGCTTGATACCTCGCAGAATCTCCTAATTTGCTCGTTCTGCCTGCCCATTGGATTGAGGGTGAGCCACAGAGGAAACGCCAAGCCAGATATGCTCCCGTTCACAAAATTCTTCCATATCGCCTCTAGAAATATTAGTGCCATTATCTGTTATAATGTTGTGTGGAAAGCCAAAACATAAGATCACCTTCTTCATGAATTGAACCGTCGTTGCCGCATAACATTTACTAACCGGCTCTGCTTCAACCCACTTAGTAAACTTATCAACTGCCACCAAGAGGTGGGTTTTATTATCCTCGGACCTCTTAAAAGTCCCAACCATATCAAGCCCCCAAGTTGCAAACGGCCAAGTAATTGGAATCATCCTCAATTCTTGAGCCGGCACATGAGCTCCTCATGAAAATTTTTGATAGCCGTCACATCTGCTTACCAAATCCTCAGCATCAGCATGAGCCGTCAACCAATAGAACCCATGACGGAAAGCCTTGGCTACAAGAGATTTAGAGCCGACATGATGACCACATTCTCCTTCGTGCATCTCTCATAAAATCTCACAACCATCTTCAGGAGAGATGCAACATTGAAACGCCCCTGTGACACTGTGATGATGCAACTCCCCATTGACAATCGTCATTGACTTAGACCAACGGGTTATCTGTCTAGCCAAGACCTCATCCTCTGGCAACTCACCCCGGGTCATGTAAGCCAAATATAGAACAGTCCAATCAGGAATAGCATGAAGAGCCGCCACCAATCGCGCCTCCGAATCTGGAACAGCAAGATCCTCCTCTGTAGGCAATTTAACGGACGGGTTAAGCAAAATGTCCAGAAACATGTTAGGCGGCACCGGCTTACGCTGAGACCCTAGCCGGCATAAAGTATCACCCACCTCGTTCTATCGGCGATCAATATTCTCAACTTGATAACCCTTGAAATGACCCGCAATAGCATCAACCTCTCGGCGATAAGCCGCCATGTGCGGATCCTTAGAAACCCAAGTACCGGAAACTTGTTGAGCTACCAGATCTGAATCACCAAAACACCTCACCCGGCTCAAATTCATCTCTTTAGCCATTCGAAGACCATGGAGAAAGGCCTCATACTCTGCTGCATTGTTAGTACAAGGGAACATCAGCCGGAGAACATAAGAAAATTTATCACCTTCTGGGGAAGTCAAGACAACTCCAACCCCCGAGCCTTCCAACTGCCTGGATCCATCAAAGTGAATAGTCCAATATGTGTTATTCGGCTTTTCCTCTGGCGCCTGCAACTCTGTCCAGTCATTGATGAAATCCACAAGTGATTGGGACTTGATGGTTGTACGAGGCACATATTTTAAACCGTGAGGTCCAAGCTCAATGGCCATTTAGCAACCCGACCTGTGGCTTCCCTGTTTCGAATGATGTCTCCTAAAGGAGCAGAGCTAACCACAGTAATGGGATGACCCTGAAAATATTGTTTGAGCTTCTGACTTGCCATGAAAACCCCATACTCAAGTTTCTGCCAGTGTGGATATCTCTGCTTGGATTAAATAAGTACCTCACTGATGTAGCAAAACGGCCGTTGAACTGGGTACTCCTTGCCTGCCTCTTTCCTTTCCACCACAATAGCTACACTGACGGCCCGGCCATTAGCAGCCACATATAACACCAGAGGCTCTTTATCAATAGGGGCGGGAAGCACGGGCGGCTCAGCCAACTGTTTTTTCAGATCCTCAAATGCTTGATTAGCAGCATCGCTCCAAACAAAGTGATATGTCTTCTTCATCATCCGATAAATAGGAATAGCCTTCTCACCTAACCGGTTTAGAGCTGCAATATGACCTGCCAGACGTTGAACATCGTTAACACACGCCGGTTTAGCTAATGAAGTGATGGCTTTGATCTTCTCCGGGTTAGCTTCAATGCCTCTGTTAGAAATCAAAAATCCCAAGAGCTTTCTTGCTGGTACACCAAAGACACATTTGGCCGGGTTAAGCATCATCTTGTAGACCTGGAGATTATCAAACATCTCCTTTAAATCATCAATCAGGGTCTCCTTCTTTTTGGATTTCACCACAATGTCATCCACATAAGCATGAACATTACCCCCGATCTGATTATGAAGGCAATTCTGTACACACCGCTGATAAGTCGCATGGGCACTCTAGAGCCCAAAAGGCATAGACACATAGAAGAAGGCTCCAAAAGGAGTAATGAAAGTCGTTTTCTCCTGGTCCTTAACTGCCATCTTGATCTAATGATAACCTGAATAAGCATCCAAAAAACTCAAACGCTCGCAACCCGCCGTAGCATCAATGATTTGATCAATACGAGGGATAGCAAACGGATCAGTCAGACAAGCCTTGTTTAAGTCTATGTAATCCACTCACATTCTCCAAGTGTCGTTCTTCTTAAGCACCAGTTGTAACGCCCCGGATACAACTTTACATATTTGTAACTCCGACTCTTGCCTTTTACGGAGATGTGATACGAATTTCCCTTCGTGGTTGGGTTTTTGTCTTTGTTTTGCTTCTATTCATGCCATGCATTTCATATCAAGTCATCATGTGCATCACATTTGCATTCGTGTTCGTCTCATGCATCCGAGCATTTTCCCCGTTCTCCGTTTCGCAATCCGACACTCCCACATGCACCCGGCGCACCACTCTTGTCTCTTTTCGTGAGCGGGAGAAAAACATTCTCGGAATGGTCCGAGATTTGTCAAGTGGCCTTGGTACATCACCGGTAGACCGCCTGTCAAATTTCGTTCCATTCGGAGGCCGTTTGATACCCCAACGGTTAACCGGGTAACGACAAAAGCCTCTTTGGGTTGCATCATTCAAGTATTCTCTAATCAGTTCGTGATCTCTTCGTTCTCAAGTATCTAAATTCCCTCAAGTATCTTCATTTGTTTTCCAATTCCTCTGGGTGAATTGTGCCTTCGCTACCTTCATTTTCAATTCTTACGGTGGTTCAGTTCGACATTTCTCTTCCTTCGTTATCATATCAATTCACTCGTTCTTACCAAATCCCACTGACGGTTCCATCAAGACCTTCCCAAGTTTACGCTATATCTCTCCTTTATCATTTCCAATGAGAATGGTAGTATGCTAAATCCGTTGCTTGCCATCAATTTAATTGATGAAGGATAAGCATAATGTAATTCTTATTCTTGTTTCATCCAAGTGATTAATTCCTTCTTCTGGAGGTTCATCAAATTCTTGATTTTAGTTGTTCTTCTTTCTTTCCCGAGTTCCAAGTTTTCTCGTTTATATCATTTCAAAGCTTCGTCTAATCATTGCAAGGCTTCTCCCGAAGTTCTTTTCAACTTCCCCTTTTCATTTGATCATTCTTTTATTACCGGAGTTCTTCATGGAGGCTCAACATGGTGGTTCGTCAAGGGTTCTTTTCATTCTTCAATTGTCTTCAAGATTTCTCTCGAAGTTATGATCCGCCAAGATATACTCAAAAATAAACATGGTGTTCAACACATGTCTTGTTTTGAGGAGTTCAAGCATTCTTCATCTTGCATTCCGAAGTGCAATTCTTTCTCTCTTATCTTTTGAGGTGGTGTTATGTCATTCTTAACAATTTCCCTTCGTGTTCCATGATTCACAAGTTGTCCGAATGACATATTTTAAACCCATCATTTTCAATTCGTTTATGAGATCCTTGCAACCCATCAATCTCTTCATTGGAGTTATCTTGGGTTATATTTCACCTAAAGCTTTCCCTGAGGATTGCTGCTATTAATGGTGCTCATAAATGACCCAAGTTCTTCATTTATCATCCCGGTGAAATAAGTTTCTCGTCTCCTTGTTGATATCAATCCAATCTTTTGTTTCTGTTAGTGACAGAATTTCACCTCATAGTTTTGAGATGTCTTCCATAAGCCCACATCAAGCTTATCCTTTCGTTGTTGATAATCCAACAACTCCATTCTAGCATTTGTTGTTAGTTTGCTCTCTCAAGATCGTGTTTCCCTCCGTTCATGCCATTCCATTCTTTCATTTCTTCCGGAGGCATTGCGTTGTTGCTCTCTTCTCTCATCATCTCGAGTTGTGAGGATCGTGTTCTTTTCAAGCTTATCCATTTAACCGGAGTGTTATGTCCTCTGCTCAAGTTCTTTTCATCTTATCAAGTCTTGCATCTCGTTTCTACTGGAGTGCTTGCATGTACGTCTTATCAATTGCACCCCTTTTCTTTTATCTTTCAACCTACAAGGTTCTAGTAATGTTCCTTGTTCCTCTTTTCTAACGAAGTGTTTTCAACTTCGATCATCTCCGTTGTTTTCTGTTCTCAAATGGTTTAACCTCTCAAGGTTTATGGTTTCACTCGTTTGTCGAAGAAGCAACTTAGTTTTACCTCTTATCTTCCTCTTACATTTCCCTCCGATGCCATGCTAGATCTCTGGATGAGATCCTCTCATAGTGGTGGAGTGTTGCAACTCCCCGGATACAACTTTCCATATTTGTAACTCTGAGTCTTGCCTTTTCTGGAGATACGATACGAATTTCCCTTCGTGGTTGGGTTTTTGTCTTTGTTTTGCTTTTGTTCATGCCATGCATTTCATATCATGTCATCATGTGCATCGCATTTGCATTCGTGTTCGTCTCACGCATCCGAGCGTTTTCCCCGTTGTCCGTTTTGCAATCCGACACTCCCACATGCACCCGAAGCACCCCTCTTGTCTCTTTTCGTGAGCGAGAGAAAAACGTTCTCGGAATGGGCCGAGATTTGTCAAGTAGCCTTGGTACATCACGGTAGACCGCCTATCAAATTTCGTTCCATTTGGAAGTTGTTTGATACCCCAACGGTTAACCGGGTAACCGCAAAAGCCTCTTTGGGTTGCAGCCCAACACCCCTTCAAAACGGCCCAATAACCCATCTAAACCATATCCATGTCCTCCGCCGTCGGATCACGATCGTGTGGGCGAAAACCGCACCTCATTTGGACACTCCCACCTCCTTCTACCTATAAAAATGTGATCCCCTCCGAATTTCGCGCAAATGAAACCCTAACATCTTCCTCCTCATGCCACCGGACATGTCCGCGCCACCATCGGACATGTCCACCACCGCCCCCAGCCAACCACAACACGCCGCCTCTCCCCGCGCGGCCCGCGAGGCCCATGGTCGGCCCGCCCGCCCCCGCGCCAGGCCCGAGCCGTTGCCC